>NC_139390.1:58347500-58365000 GCF_054392235.1 Sus scrofa | reverse complement strand
CCTTCACCTAGTCCACCCTCCAGGGCCTGACGCCTGGGGGAAACGCTCCTGAGCGAGGCGGCCCGAACCATGCTCGCTCACCACCTCCACACCACCAGCTGCGACCCCAGGCGAGTGCGGGAAGAACCGACGGGCGGCTCGCAGCGGGGGAGGCAGGGGCAGAGGCCGCCGGGGGACGGGGCGCATCCCCCTCCTCCACTTCCCCTTCCAAGGGGAGGGGCACCACGCGCCCACGCAGCACACAGCCCGGCGCTGGACGCCAAAACCCGGCCCGGCCCGGCGTGACCCTCCCCCAACTCGGAGGGGGGAGGCACAGGCCGCATTAGGCAAAAGAGCAGCGCTTGGCCCCCACCGCGGGGGCCAGCGCACCCCTCGCGCGAGGGCGGCTCTTGCCCACACGCTGTGGCAAGTAGCGCCGGCAGCTACTGCCCTGCAGACTTCAGGAGGGGCGGCGGCTGGGGGGTCCAGGTACCCCAAGGCCCCCCTCTCAGATCGCTAGAGAAGGCTTTCTCACCGAGGGCGCGTCGTGCCCCACACACCATCGCTCGCCCCTTCGGGGACCCACGGGAGTGGGAACACTCCCAAAAAGTGGGAAGTCAGAAGGGGGGGGGGTCTGCGGTATGGGTAAAGCACACAGCCCATGTGAGCGTCCACGGTCAGAGCCGGGAGGGCAAGAGTCTGTGCTGCCACCAGGCTTGCCTTTCAGACTTTTCCACGTGGGTGGAGGGATGCCACGTCCGGAAAGCCAGACGGGGACCCCCCCTTCACATCTCCCGGCCCACCGCGGTCGCTCTCACGACCACATGCAGCCTTCCCGGTCAAGGGAGAAGCATGGGGCGTGCCACTCAAGGGCCAAGGGCTGCCCTCACTGGCACACAGTGAGGGAGACCCATGACAAGGGGTCCACCTGAGCCCCTCCCGGGGAGGGGACACAAGCTTCCCCTGCCTTACCGTCTCGACCCCCTCCCCTGAGCTTTAGGAAGCTGCTCGTGGGGCACGCCACCACCACAGTGGGGACCCGAGGGGACTCACCGCTGGGAGAGGAAAACGACACCACCGCTCGGCCTCGGGCATCTGACAGGCAACCCGGAGTACTCCAGGGGCACCACAGAGGACCAGGGGAGGCACGCTCACGCACCCGCAGGGATGCGAAGCATGGCAGCGAGGGAGGCCTCCCCCCACTTTGGGGAGGGACCGCTCGCAAGGCACACGCCAAGGAGGCAAAGCGAGAATGCCTGCTGCGTCCCAAAGGACCCAGGCCCCCCCCCCCGACTGACACCCGAAGGCAGCAGGGCGGGAGACCAGAGGTCAGGCTGGAGGCCGCACCCCTGCCTTCCCCCACACCACCCGCAGGTGGGGGAGGAGCAGCGAGGGGCCCGCGACAGAATGAGAGGCGCGGCCCAACTCACCATGAGCGGCCGTCCCTCACCTGGCGCGGCTTAAGCCCAAGCCCAGGAGAGCGCCACATCACCACATCGATCAGTCCTGGCAGAGCCAGGGAAGAGCCCAGAAGAGGGGAGGGAGGGAGGGAGGGAGGGAGGGCCAGCAAAGACAATCACCACGGGGGCCTGCTTCAGCTTCACCGGCCCCCCCTCCTCCTCCTCCTCCTCCTCCTCCCCTTCCTCTCTCAGGGGAGAGACAGCGGCTGACAACCCCGGGAGGGAGAATGCCTGACACGTGGCACGGAGCCAACAGGGTGGGGTTGTTCCAGCCGAGCCGCCGGGTGCCCGCAGCAGGGAGGCACACAGGGTAGAAGACCCCACAGGGCCACGCGCCCTGCCGCCCTCGGGTCAGCCAAAGACCGGAGGGGACACCGCAGCATGGGCCAGCTGGATGCACAAGCGAGAGCCGGCGCACAGGCCCAGGCGAGCGGCCCCCACGCGGGGTGCAAAGGGCAGGGTCAGGCCTTGGACAGCAGCCGAAAGCCCAAAGCCCCCCACGTGCATCCAGAGGCCCAAGGTCTCCAGCGACAGGCGCTGAAGAGGATCGTGTCAGCATCTACCTGGTGACAGAAAAGGCCTATTTCGGCCGCGAAAAATGTCCATGCCCAGCAGCGGGGCCCACCCACAGGACGTGGGGGTATCCCCGGAACCCCCATCCGGACACTTGTCCCCCAGCCCTGCCCTAGAGTCGCCAGACCCAGCGCTCTCAGGGCCATCTGGTCGACCCGGGGAGCGTGACCGCAAGGAAGGGACAGGGACAGGAAGGAGGTGGAGCCGGCCGGCCAGCCGGGGAAGCCCTTCCCGGCTTGCCCACGCGGGCAGGTATCGGTCTGTCCGGAGCTCCAGACGGGGACTTGGCTCCCCCAAAATCCAGGACACACCATCCAGCTCAGGCCGGTCCCCACCTCCCGACAGATCGACCGACCGACAGGGAAACACTCCGAGGGCGGGGGGGCGGGGGGGGGGGGAATGAGAGCGTGGGAAACGAAGTCTTGTCCAACGACCGGGACCCTACATGGGCACGCCTCAGGCCCAGGTGCACCCTTCCCGGCCACACCCGGGAGCAGGGGGCCGGCGGGGTACCATCCACCATCTCCGGATCCATCAGGACTTGGAAAAAAAATGTTTCCACGGAGGCGCCTCCGACGAACGGACCCCGCGAAGGAAGGCGCCGGGGCCCGAGCCACCCTTTCCGCTCCACCCCTCACGGCTTGTGCCGGTCTAGACCTCGTCAGTACGACTCCGCACGGGCCGGCGGTAGCCATCAGTCGGGGGGCAGGGGGGGAGGGACCCATGCCGGCATGACGACCGGGAAACAAGCGTGCCGGCCACCGAGCCTGTCGCGCCCTCCAACGCCCTCACAGCGCACAGCCCGGGCCGCTCCTCACTTCGGGGATGAGAGGCTGGAGGGACGGCGGGCGGGAGTCATTCACGCTCCAAAGGGCGACCCGGGACAAGGCCAGGCCACCCGAGCACAGGCAGTCCCGGGCGCCGCACACCCTCTCCCCTCGCTAGGGAGGCGGCCCGGCCCAGGCCTGGTCGGTCCCCGGGGCCGGAGCGGCAAGAGCGGATGCTGGTCGACCCGGCCAGGCGGCCCCAGAACCTGCCTGGGGAGCGCGGTGACAGTCACTCCCTCACAGGCCTGCACGCCCAATCTCCGGTGAGAGAGGGACACTCCCAGGCCTCTGAGCCACCGGAGCTGTCGCCGCCAGTGTCGCCAGCCTCCCGGAACTCTGACTCAGGCCGGATGGCTGAGTCACATCCCTCGCGAAGGTCCCCAAAGCTGCAGAGGGAAGGGACGATATAAAAGCGGACACTAGATGGCACGCGACAACCGCCACCAACGTCACCAGGACAGATCCGGAAGGCCGGCCGGCCGGCGGCGACACAACGACACAGCGCCGGCCACCCAAATGCCCGAGCTCTTCCCGGGGCCGAGGCGCCAGGCGTCCTGCACGACCGCGAGGCTTCCACTACGGAGCTGCCTCCTGGCAAGGCACTGCGTGGCGTGATGGCAGCAGATGGAAAGAGGGGGGCGGCGGCGGCGGCGGCGGCGGCGGCGGGGAAGGAGCTGGGAAGAGGTTCTCGCTGTTGCCTAGAAGGAGCCGCGCTCGCTCCCCCAAGCATGTCCCTTCCTGGGCTTGGGAATTCCAGAGAGAAGCCGGCGCGGTGAGGGTGGCACTAGCGAGAGAGATCTCAGGTTCCCCTCCACCTTCTCTTCTCTCCCCCACCCCCACCCCACCTCCCTGCACGGAGCTGGAGGAGGGAGGGAGAGAGGGAGGGCGGGAGGGTAGGCGGGGACTGGCAAAAACGAAACCCGGCAAGCTCTCGGAGAACGACAACGCAGGAGTCGGTATACCTGCCACCCTTACCGACGGAGACGGTCTGTCAAAAGCAGACAAGCAAAGCCCAGAAGCTTAGGAAGGGAGAGAAGGATACAGTCGATCCTAGGAAAGTGGAAATGAAAATCTCTCTCTGCATAGACTGAGACAAAGTCCAAAGAGAACAAATGGCTGCCTGGGGCAAATGCTCTGGTGGTCAGGTCATAGAAACATGGATTTCAGCATGACTGACCAACCACAACGGAGGGAAAGTACAACGCAACACTATGAGTGTGTGTGTATGTGTGGGGGGGTGAACTGAAATCTCATCCAAAACAAAACAAAACAAAACAAAAAAAGGAAAACAACCCCCCCCCCAAAAAAAACCCAAAAAACAACAACAGATGAAGAAGAAGAAGGAAGCCCACGACCAACAGGGTCAAGGCTCCTGCTTTCTCACCGCGGTGGCTCTGGTTGCCCCTGTGTGGTGCAGGTTCCATCTCTGGCTCAGGAAAAACTTCCACTTGCTGCCCGTGTGTGTGGCCAAAAAGTAAAACATAAAGCTGAAACAGGAGGGAGAGGGGGTGGAGAAAACCCGAAACAAACAATAAACTTTGCAAGTCTCAGGATTGCCATCCTGGGGTAGTGGAAACAAATCCGACCAGGAACCATGAGGTTGCAGGTTTGATCCCTGGCTCACTTGTTGGGTTAAGGATCTGGCATTGCCGTGAGCTGTGGTGTCTGTCACAGACGCGGCTCGGATCCCGCGTGGCTGTGCCTGTGGTGTAGGCCGGCAGGTAAGGCTCCGAACTGACCCCTAGCCTGGGAACCTCCATGTGCTGCGGGTGTGGCTCCCCCCCAAAAAAAAACCAGAAAGAGAGAGAGAGAGAGAGAGAGAGAGAAGGAAAGAAAGAAAGAAAGAAAGAAAAGAGAAAGAAAGAGAGAGAGAGAGAGAGAGAGAGAGAAAGAAAGAGAAAGAAAGAAAGGAAGGAAAGAGAAAGATAGAGAGAGAGAGAGAGAGAGAGAAAGAAAGAAAGAAAGAAAGAAAGAAAGAAAGAAAGAAAGAAAGAAAGAAAGAAAAAGAAAGGAGAAAGAAAGGAAGGAAAGAGAAAGAAAGAAAGAAAAGAAAAAGAAAGAGAGAGAGAGAAAAGAAAGAAAGGAAGAAAGGAAGGAAGGAAAGAAAAAGAAGGAAAAAGAAATCCATCTCGGAGTTCCCGCTGTGCCTAGGTCACAGCTGAGCCTCAAGTTCGATCCCTGGCACAGGAAAGGCAGTGCAGCAGGAAAAAAAAAAAAAAAAAAAGAACAACTCCATCTTGCTGGTTGGGCAGGGGAGATGCAATTGCCGGATGACATTCCACAACTCTGCCAAACTGGCAAAACCACGACGCACTTAGTACAGGAGTCATTGAAGACATGGATGTGAAAGCATCTTCTTGCTATCGATTCATTTCCCACAATCCCAGGAAGAGCCATTGGAACAGGGCTCCCATTCTTGGCACGATATCTTTTCTATGTGTGGGTGGACGCATCTTTTCTCATGGTTGTTTTCCTTTTGACCAAATTTAACTTCAGCCTCCACCATGTCATCTTTTGGGCTCTCAAGCCTGCCATGAGAATATGGTCACCAAAGTCCTCGCCCAGAGGCACCTTTGCCCACCACCAGTGCCGCCGTCTCCCCCCACCTCCTCCTCCTCCTCCTCCTCCTCCTCCTCCTCCTCCTCCTCCTCCTCCTCCTCCTCCTCCTCCTCCTCCTCCTCCTCCAACCCCCGCCAAGCACCCCCCCCCCCCACCCCGCTTTGTATTGTTCAGCTGTCTTGCACTGGTCTCTCACACGGTGGCGGTGTGGTCCTATGCATGATTCCCAACCACATTCAAGTGGACTTCCGGGATCATCATTTTCTGTTTCCTAACTGCACTTTCGTCGTTCTTAGGAGGTTTGCTTCCCTTCCCCCCCCACCCCCCCCCCACCCCGCGCGCGCGCACGCTTGGTGTTGAATCGGAGCTGCATCTGCTAGCCTGAGCCACAGCCACAGCAACGGCGGGATCCGAGCCACATCTGAGACCTTATGCCACAGCTCGCGGAAAAATGCCAGATCCTTAAACCCCTGAGCGAGGTCAGGGATCAAACCTGCCACCTCGTGATTCCTAGTCCGATTCGTTTCCGCCGCGCCATGACAGGAATTCCTTCCTGTGTTCTTTTGGGTCATGGTTGTTTCCAGCTCCACAGAATTCCTCCCCGTGCTCATGTGACATCTGGGATGTGGCGGGTTGGGGGGGGGGGGGCAAGGTTTCGTTCCCCTACAGTCATGCCTTGAAAAAAGTCGTGTACAACGTTTCACATTCCAGATCCAGAAGCTGAATCCGCAGCCGGTTCCATCTCATGAAACCGATCTCCCAGCCCAGGAAAACCAAAGGTCGTGGTTGGAGCCCGTGATAAACCCCAGGTCTGAGTCCCGAGCACTGCTGCTCAGGGAAGATTTCGAGGTGTCAGGGTCCAAGGATCCTCCTGGGCACTTGGAAATGTCTCCGATGTGTGCAGGCAGGCATGAGGATGAGAAGGGGCTAAAGAGGGGCAGAGGGTGGTGATCTCTTGTCGGTGGATGTCAAGGGTTGGCGCTTCCTTTTGTGGATCTCCCGGAAAAGTCAAATGTGGGAGAAAAACTGGACCCGTGAGTTCGAGGAGAGGGATGGCCAGAGAAAACCAGAAGAATTCCATCTGCCGACCATTGGGTAGGTAGGAGGGCAAAAACCGAAACCTCGAGCATGACATGAACAGAACCACATGCTTCTAGCCACCCATAAACCCCGTAAGATAAGATCGTTTCTGCTGAGATACCCTCTCCCTCCCCCCACCCACCCAGGGCGAAGGATCCCTGGGTGGTGGCAGAGGGGCGGCAGCAGTCAGTGGCAGTGGCGGCGGGCATGGAACTTCCACAGGCCCTGGGGACACACCCCCCGCCCCCAGAAACCCCTAGAAGCTTGGAATTCTGATGTCTGTGGTGTGATGACCATAAACACTGGCTTTTGTGCCATGTCTGCTAGAAGATATGGTTTCCATGACAAATAAAGTGATTTTTAGCAAGTTTTTCTCCACTTGAGATGTATTGAAAATACGTCTTCATTCAGGGGGAGGTAGGTGTAGGTGACAGACGTGGCCGCTCAGCTCAGATCGGGTGATCTGGCAGGGCATAGCTCTGGCTGAGGTGCAGGCCAGCAGCTACAGCTCCGATTCTTCGACCCCTAGCCCAGGGAACTTCCATATCCCAAGGGTGCACTCCTAAAAAACAAAAAACAAAATGAACAACACACAAAGAGGGAGCATCTCATCGATGGCAGACCAAATTCCAATGTATATGTATACGTGTACATAGGTATGTACGTATGGATGTGTGTGTGTATGTGTATATTATCGAGAGAGAGAGAGAGAGAGAGAGAGAGAGAGAGAGAGAGAGAGAGGATTTTTTAGAGCCATAACTGTGGCATACGGAAGTTCCCAAACCAGGGTTCGAACCGGCATACATGGATACTAGTCGGGTTTGTTACCACTGAGCCACAACAGGAACTCCCCACATTCCAATATTTAATGAGAAAATACATTTTTGATGCTTTAGGCAACCCTGCAAACACCCTTATTTAAGTGACTGGACTTAACAAAAAGGAATCCCTAGCACCTAGTAACAGAACAAAGATAAAGAAACACAAGGCAGGAATTCCCGTTGTGGCTCGGTGGAAACGAACCCGACTAGCATTGACCCCTAACCTGGGAACCTACAAAATGGCACATGTGAAGCCCTAAAAGAAGACTACACACACACACACACACACACACACACACACACACACGGCACAGACAGATGCGAAAGGAAAAGAAAAGGAAGGAAAAAAGAAAAGGGAAGAAAGAGAGAAATGAACAGGCAGAGCAAGCCATTGTGAATGATCTCTAGGGACAGATATTTTTCTCCAAGCATAATTTTATTTTTCCCCAAGTGATACCAGACCTTCTCTCTCTCTCTCTCTCTCTCTCTCTCTCTCTCTCTCACACACACACACACACACACACTCTCCCTCCCTCTCTCTCTCTCTTTGAAAAAATTTATGTATTTAGTGGAGTTCCCATTGTGACTCAGCAGGTAGGAATCTGACTAGCATCCATGAGAGTGCTGGTTTGATCCCTGGCCTCGCTCAGTGGGTGAAAGATCTGGCATTGCCCTGAACTGTGGTGTAGGTTGCAGACACAGATCGGACCTGGTGTTGCTGTGTCTGTGGTGTAGGCCAGTGGCTCAAGCTCTGATTCCCTAGCCTGGGAACCTCCGTGTGCCGTGAGTGCCACCCGAAGAAAGCAAGGGTAAAAAAAAAAAAAAAAAAAGAAACATAAAAACCTGGATTGGGGAGATCCCATTGTGGCTCATTGGTAACAAAGCTGAGGAGCACCCACGAGGATGCAGATTCGATCCTGGGGTGGGGGGGTGGGGTGCTGGTGCTGGTGGTGCTGAGGTGTGTGCGTGTGGGGTGATAAATAGGTTACCTCTGGCTTCTGGGGGGTGAGAGTCAGCATGGTTTTCCTGCACCTGCTGCTCCTGGGCAATTATTTAGTTTTGGTTTCTTGTTCCTTTGTTTTTGTGGTCCTGCATTGTGGTGAGTACTGGTGTAAGTGGCAGGTTCCTATTTGATCCGACATTTCTTTGGCTCTGGTGTCGGTTGACAGCCATGGTCATGACTGGTGGTGGCTGTTAAGTCTCCAGGAGTTCCACGCAACATTCTGATTGTCTTTCTTCCTTGGGCTTTGGCTGCAGCCTCCCCCTACCCCCTACCCCCCCCCCCCCCCCGCATCATATGGAGGTTCCCGGGCTAGGGGCCGAATCAGACCTACAACTGCTGGGGCGTATGCCACAGTCACAAGCACCATCATATCCAAGCTGCGTCTGCAACCTACACCGCAGCGCAAGGTGATGCCACCAGATCCTAAACCCACTGTGGAAGGCCTGGGATCGAACCTGCAACCTCATGGTTCCTGGTTGGATTCCTTTCCACTATTCCACGACGGGAACTCCTGGGCTTTGGCTTTTGACAGGTGGAGGGACACAGCTTTCTGAAACGGTGGGGCCAGGGCAAGGCATAGAAACATAAGATGGATGTGAGCCTGCGCCTATTCTTTTCTCGTGTGCTGGGAAGATAAGGTGGCTCTTGCCAGCTGGGATTTCATTTCCCCACAAACGATCAGGCTCTTAAGGTATCAGGCAGGGAAGAGGGAGAGTCAGAGTTCCCATTGTGGCTCAGTGGTTAATGAATCTGACTAGGAACCATGAGGTTGCAGGTTCCATCCCTGGCCTTGCTCAGTGGGTTAAGGATCCAGCATTGCCGTGAGCTGTGGTGCAGGTTGCAGATGTGGCTCAGATCCCGCGTTGCTGTGGCTCTGGTGTAGGCCAGCGGCTACAGCTCCGATTGGACCCCTGGCAGGGGAACTTCCATATGCCGCAGGAGCGGCCCTAGAAAAGGCAAAAAGCCGAAGGTGGGGGGGGGGGGGGGACAGAAGAAGAGTGAGAATCACGGTCGGAAGAACATGGGGAAATCGGTGCTAGGTGCCTGGGTGTGTGAGTTCACACGGAATGCTAACCCAGACCCCTGGCCAGCCACATTTGGGGTATCTATCAACTTGACTCTCCACTCTCCAGCTCACCTGGGTGGTGCTGCCCTGCCCTGCCCTGCTCATGTAAGACCTGGCTCCTCCAGGGATGGCTTTGCACCAGAGGGAGACGGGGCAAAGTCACTGAGCTTAAGGTAATTTCTCCAAGAGAGACTCTGGGAGAAGGAGACCAGCTGGGTTTCTGTGTGTTCATTTTTCTTCCTGTCTGCTTGTTTGGTGCAGGCCAGTCCATGTGCCGAGACATTCAGAAACTCTGTACTAGCTGAGACTCAGACCTTGTTCCGAAATAAGCAAAGGGACTTTGAGCTGGGATCACTCCCTGACAAGTAGCTAGCAAAGAAGTTTCCCGTAGCTCTCAGGCCCCATCCCCGCCCTCAGGCGGGTGGGCGTGGGGAGGGGGTGGGGGGGGAGGGGAGGGGCTCGTTCAGGCAGGCAGGCAGGCAGGCAGGCAGGCAGGCAGGCAGGCGCTGGTTCATTAGTCCCGCACCCCCCCACTCCCGGCCCCAGCTGCCCGCCCCACCCCCCACCCCCGGCCGCCATCCCTGCTGCGCCGCCTCTCGCTTCCCAAATCGCCTGGACTCACGCCCGGGAAGGGGGGGAGGGGAGATCAGGAAGATCCAGGCCTCAGGGCCTGGGTTCAATCACTTCATTCAAATGCAGAAACTCTCCAGTCAAGTCAGAGGTGGTGACTTTTCCTGGAGCTTCTCTTTAGGGAAAGTGTTTTTTTTCCCCTCTTTCCCCAATTTCCCTACCCTCAGGCTGCCCCTCGCAGACTGCATGGAGGGGGGTGGGGGAGGATGTGTGCACGAAACTCGCCTCGTGTCAGGCCAAAGGAGCCCCCGCCATTTCCCAACCCGGGAAACCCCGCAAAACTTCTGGAGCATGTTGGCCTTGGTGTGGGAATGGACATCTTCACTTGCCATCTTCCTTTGCACGAGGAGGAGATTTTCATCTCCTGCTGTCTGGGGGCCAGAAAGGAGGGCCAGAGTGTCCCTTTGGTGTGGGCCGGTCCTTAAGTCATTTTACCTCACAGGAATCACCCACACAGGGCATGGAGACACGTTTGGGGTCCGCCTCCTCCGAAACGTCCCGGGAAACCTCACGTGTGAAAAACTGAGCTGGGGAGGTCCCATCGTGGTGCAGAAGTGGAAATAAATGCAACTAGGAACCATGAGGTGGCAGGTTCCATGCTCAGCCTCGCTCACTGGGTTACGAATCCCACGTTGCCATGAGCTGTGGGTAGAGGAGAGTGAGAAGGAGAGGGAGGGAGGGGGAAGGGAGAGATCCTCCATTTATGGAACTGGTTTCCTTGTTTTGAGATGACGTCGCTTTGGTGAAACAGTTGTCAGATGGCCTCTCAAAAGGCGGTGATGTGGATGGGCTCCCCGAACCAGGCCCACAGAAACCAAAGGAACGAAGGGGTTAATCCTTGGAGCCAGAGTTCCCTCCTCTGAAACTGAAACCAAGCTCAAGCCCGGGAGTGCTGGTGTGTTGGAGCCAGAGACATTGTTACAGCTAAAAGCTACTTTGAAATAGTCTCCATTAGGTTATGGCTTGCCTTGGCCCACGAACTTATGACTAATGACTACTGTCGAGTCAGAGTTGTAGTGAACCTGGTGTTTTCTCTACCCTTGAAACACTCCCTAAGGATTGCGCCCCCCCCCCCACCCCGTGGATGAGCAATCTTCACTCCGGAGAGAAGGTCAAAATGCCATAACCCCAAAGACACTAGAAACATTCCATGGACCACCTGACTCCAGCCTTGATGACTTTGAAATGGTCTATCCTAATCTCCTATCCAGGGAGAATGCAAGCACCCTGATGCTTCTAGACAGCTCCGCCACCCCCATGCCCACCATTAAGCTAAACCTATAGAACCCCTTGCTATCCCCTCTCAAGGGAGGACACAGTTTTGAGGTCCTTAGCCTGCTGTGGCCTCCTTAGCCTGGCAAAGCAATAAAGCTGTTCTTTATGCTTCACCCAAAACTCTGTCTCTGAGACTTAATTGGAGCTGGAGTACCAAGGCCGGTTTGGGCTGCCAAACTTTCCTGGAACTTTCAAACTGTTACATATGAAGAACGGAGCCGGTGACTCTGTGTGTGTGTGCGTGTACGTGTGAGAGAGACACAGAGAGACAGACAGAGACAGTGAGTGAGACAGAGAGAGACAGAGGGAAGAGAGAGGGAGAGGGGAAAGTCCCTTCAGTCTTTTGTTTTCTCGGTTTGTTTGTTTGTTTGTTTGTTTTGTCTTTTTGCCATTTCTTGGGCCGCTCCCATGGCATATGGAGGTTCCCAGGCTAGGGGTCGAATCGGAGCCATAGCTGCCAGCCTACGCCAGAGCCACAGCAACGTGGGATCTGAGCCGTGTCTGCGACCGACACCACAGCTCACGGCAACGCTGGATCCTTAACCCACTGAGTGAGGGCAGGGATCGAACCCACAACCTCACGGTTCCTAGTCGGATTCGCTCACCACGGAGCCATGACGGGAACGCCCCTTCAGTCTTTTGAAAGGCCCCTCTGAGAATGCCGTCAGGTGTTGGGGCCAACTTTCCGAGGGGCTCTTAGAGAAATGAACACAGGGTGATGGTTTCACTCTCAGAGACCATTTCTCTGATGTGTTCATCGAGGGACTCCACGGGCTTCCGTTTTCAGGGCCTCGGGACAAGCGATACGTGTTCTCATCCGCAAGGATGCCAGGTCCAAAGGGTGGGAGAAAATGGGAAACGCTGATGAAGAGAGTTGTAGCCAGAGATGGAAGGCAACTGGAAAAACTTCAGGATCCAGTCCAGTTTTCCAGCCACTGAGTTTCTGATTTCTGGAAGGATTTGGGTAGGGAGGAAAAGGTCAAGGATTCTCCATCCCTCTGACAGAGGTATAAGTTACAAAGTAGATGTACAACTTTTGAGAAAAAAACGAACAAACAAAGAAACAACCAAACAAACAATTTTTGTCCCTTTGTCTTTATCAGGAAAAGTGAAAGATGGAGAGAGGGAGGGAGGGAGGGAGGGAGGGAGGGTGGGTTGGATGGATGGATGGATGGATGGATTTGGGGGGCGGGGAGAAGATTCTTAGATCCTAATGACCCAATGCTTTCTCTAGTCCTGGGCCTTTAGGTGATATATCTATATCTATATATCTATATCTATCTGTATACACACACACACACACACACACACACACACACACACACACACACGTAGTTATTTTCTGTTTCTAGGGCTGCACCCATGGCACATGGAGGTTCCCAGGCTAGGGGTCCAATCGGAGCCGTAGCCACCGGCCTACACCAGAGCCAGCACAACGCGGGATCCGAGCCCTGTCTGCGACCTACACCAGAGCTCACGGCAACACCCGATCCTGAACCCAACGAGCGAGGCCAGGGATCGAACCCGCACCCTCAGGCCTCCTAGTCGGATTCGTCCAGCCATGACGGGAACTCCTACATATGTATATAGTATGCATATAGTATATCTTTTTTTAATGCCCACGCCCCAGCCCTATGGAAGTTCCCAGACTCACGGTCGAATCAGAGCTGTAGCTGCGGGCCTACCCCACAGCCACAGCAACGCGGGATCCTTAACCCACCAAGCGAGGCCAGGGGAGGGATCGAACCCACATCCTCACGGATCCTAGTCGGGTTCATTACCGCTGAGCCCTGATGGGAACTGCAGGGGACATCTTTTTTTTTTTTTTTTTTTTTTTTTTTAAGATGTAAGTTTGTTGTGGTTGTTGTGGTTGTTGGTTGTTGTTGTTGCTTTAGCTCGGCATACAGTGGGCTTGCTTACAATGTTGTGTTCGTTTCAGGTGTACAGTCAAGGGGATTCAGTGATCCATCTACATCCATCTATCCCTCCGTTCTTTTTCAGCGTCTTTTCCCCTCTAGGTGATTCCAGAATATTGGGCCATTCCTTCCTTGTGGGTGGGAACACCAGCGTGAAAAAAAACCATCACGGGGGAGTTCCTGTCGTGGCACCATGGAAGCGCATCCGACGAGGAACCTTTGCAGGGAAGGGTGTGGGTTCGATCCCTGGCCTCGCTCAGGGGGGCGGTAAGGATCCGGCAGGCAGTGCCGTGAGCTGTGGTGTCGGTCGCAGACGCGGCTCGGATCCCACATGGCTGTGCCTGTGGCGTAGGCCAGCAGCCGTAGCTCCGATTCAACCCCTCGCTTGGGAACTTCCATATGCCACGAGGGCAGCCCTAAAAAGCAGAGGGGGGAAAAGAAATCATGAGGGCGGGGGAGAGGGATCCATGAGGAGGATGGGATGAACATATACACACACAAAAGAGTCTCTATCCAATAGACGACGAACAGGGACCCCTACGCCACCTTCTGGAATCCAAACGCCAAAACCACAAAGCAGAGTTCCCGCCATGGCGCAGTGGAAATGAGTCCGACCAGGAACCATGAGGTTGCAGGTTCGATGCCTGTCCACCTCGCTCAGTGGGTAAAGGATCCGGTGTTGCCGTGAGCTGTGGTGTTGGTCCCAGACGCGGCTCGGACCTGGCATTCCTGTTTCTGTGGTGTAGGAGGTCAGCAGCTAAAGCCTCCGATTCGATCCGTCATCTGGGAACCTCCATATGCCGTGGGTGTGGCCCTCAACACACACACACACACACACACACACGCACGCACGCACGCACGCACACACGCACACGCACACGCACACGCACACACACACACACTCTGGAACCCCCTAAATGGGAGAAAACCGGACACAGTAGTTTTTTAGGGGTCCAGTCTCTGTGACAGGTGAGGATATCAGGCTTGCATCGAGGGAGGGAAGGCTTCACCCCACGCAGAAAACACACCCACCTACCCACCGACCGACCTTCCTTCCTTCTTTCCTTCCTTCCTTCCTTCCTTCCTTCATGAGAGAACAGTTGGATGACCCATCCTAAGTGTCGGTTGAATGAAGTCTAGTTACCAGGGTTCAGAGTGGGGGAGGGAGAGGGGTAGGAAGTCTGAAGCCTCTGGCGACTCTCCGAAATGTTCTCCCCCCAGGGTGACAGAGCCAGCAGGTCAGGCACTGCCTTCTCTAGAAACCTTCCTGCCCATGTCCAAGGGGGTGTGGGGGGTTGGGGGTGTGGGGCAGGGAGTGGGCCAGGGAGCCTGGAGAAACCCAGACCACCAAGCGGCCATTCTCCCATCGCCCCGACTGTTTGTTGAATGAACATAATGGACGTGATCCAAGTCTGCCACGCCGCCGCCGCCGCCGCCGCCGCCGCCACCACCACTTTCTCCATCATCTCCCCCACCCCCTTGCCTGCAGCCATCTTTGAAAAGGCTGCTGTTGTGGCTGCCTTTGCATGAAAGTGAGTGAGGACCCCTCCCTAATACGGAGTGTTTCAGTCCCTGGTGTCTCTGACAGCTCGCTCATGTATTGGTTGTGAACCATCTTGCCTTGAGGATTTGGAGGATTCGTGAACATTGCAGGAGCCATGGGAGCAGTGAAGTCCTTATCGCCAACCCGACACCCCCCCCCCCCAAATTTCGTGGCAGGGAGCACACTTTTCTTTCACCCAAGAGATTTATTTCCTGCTTTCTGAAGAGAGAAGGAAAGGAGGGTCAGAATGGTCCTCTGGTGTCTGGTGTCCTGTCCCTTTCATTGCACACACTCCTAGTGCCACTGCGGGAGGCACGTTCGGGGCGCGGGGTGGGGTGGGGGTGGGGGACCTGCTGCACGCACCCGCCCCTCACTTTCAAATGCGAAACTCAAGGAGGATGTGAATGTCCTCCATGCCACCGATCAGGTGAACGGGATGGCTTTCTAGGGAAATCCTGGTGTTTCCTTTCACTGCCATGACGAACACCCAGAAACAACCCTGTAAGTTCATACAACTTTGTCAGTCAACTGTATTCCAATAAAATGAAAAAGCAAGACACAGACACACCCACACGCACACACACACACACGCGCGCGCACACACGCACCCCAACCCAGAACCAAACACCCTCTCCTGAAATGGGGGGGCGGGCCCACCGGAGAATGAGCAAGAGAATTCCAGAGTCGGTAGGAAAGTGTCATCTGCAGCGGTGTGAAAAACCCCAAGCTCTTTTCTTCCTGTCAAGGTGAATAAACTTTGTTAATGGGAGTGGGTGCCCTCAGTGTGCCCTCCGAGAGGAAAGGCAGGGAGCATTTTCTCCCTGAAGAGCTTAGTGCTGTCATAGCACTGACGGACAGGATGAACGATCGGTGAGAGGTGGCAGCAGCAGTGGTGGCCGCCTGCACTGCCTGGGCGGATTGGAAACATAGACGAGCCACCAAGACTGCGTGTGACACCCCCGTGGGCCACCCCCCCCCCCCCCCGTCTGTACAGTGACAAGAGTCCTTTGGGGGAAAAGGGAGGGTGGGTGCTCTTCCAGTGTGTCTGTCTGCATTCACCAGGTGTGGGAGAGAAGACAGATGTTTGTTTCCACTATCGTTCGGAGGACTTGCCCAAGAGTACCACGTCCCCCCAAAGATAGCACCGGAAGAGAGATGCACGAGGTTTCTGAATGCATGCCGTGGGTGCTCCAGGCTGCCTCCAGGCCGCCCCCTCGCCCTCGCCCTCCCCCTCCCCCTTGCCAGAGGCAGACGTTCCTTGAAACAGCTGGCTTTGAACTTGGGCTTCTAGAGGAAGGTTTTTCTCCTGCTTTCAAGACGGGAAGAAGAGGGTGTCCGTCTCACATCCGTCCTTTCCAGAGGGCCCTGGATTCCAGATCCTCCACATGCCAGCGCCAAAGCCGAAGCGGTCGGTCTGGGGGTGCCCCATTCGGGTTCCCTCCCCACACACCTGCACGCGCGCGCGCACACACACACACACACACACACGCACGCACCGGGAACAGTGTGATCTCCCACGCCCCCGAAAAGCTTCAGAATGGCCTCAGTCCGAGGCAGTAGACCTATGTATGTCCTCACACCTGTTCAAATAATGTCTGCCCTCAGCCCCACCATCCCCTGCCTCTTTTAAGGACAAAGGCACTGTAGGTTTCCCTGGGGAAGGGAGACTCCATGGCATGTAAATCACAGTCTTAAGGAAAAGGATAATAGCATATGCCGGGGGGGGGGGGGGGGGGGGGAGAAAGAAGGGGGGGGAGGGGGGGGACCCGCGGTGGTGTGCTTGTGAGGGAGAGAGACAGAGACAGACAGGGAGGGACGGAGGATAGGCAGACAGTGAGAGGCAGAATCAGAGGGAGAAAGAGGAGGAGGGGAGAGAGACAGAGAAAGTGAAACAGAGCTAGGTATAGAGGACGCTGTGGCTGGGTCGGATTCTGCGTGTTCTCAGTGAAGTCGTCCTAAGGCCTCTGGAGGTCCAGATCACTGCTTGGGGCCGGAAGTCTGTCTGCCCTTCCCTACCCATCTGAAGAGCTGTGGTTTGGGCTTTCCAGCCGGGAACCCCTCTTTCTGCCTCTTTGTCCAACACACAAGGTTCGTGGGACCCAGAAATCCCATTCTGAGAGCACCCTAGGAACAGTCCTTTCCATACGGCGCAGGAGGCCCCTGTGCCAAGAGATCCAAAGTCTGGAGCCTCTGTTCTCCCCCCCCCCCCCCCTTCCCTCCACGGACAAAATCTTGCCTTGTATTCCTTTTTTTCTCAGGGACTCTGAAGGACATGTATCATTGTACAACCATGGGGAAGATGCTTCCATTCCCTCTGGAATGATGGATGTGGTCGCATGTCTCAAGGAGGCTCCAATTCTTTGAGCAGGACTCCCGATGGTGCCATCCCATCGTCCCTCCCCTCCCCTCCCCTCCGGCTCGCTCGGTCACGGTTCCCCTCCTTTTTCCTCCCCTCCAGGTTATCTTCAGGTCTGCCGCCCACTTGTAACTCCTCCCCCACTTGGAAGTGGCCTCTTCCGGCCCCGAACTTGGTCGTCCCAGGCCCACCCCGGGAGCCATCTGGCGGACCTTTTCGGAGACTATAAAAAGCAGCCTACGGCAGGGGGCGTCGCAGGACCAACGAACGCATCGGGATGGATCGCTGTGTGGCGACATGGATTCTCCAGGCAGGGCAGGCATAAGGCCTGGACTCTTTCCTCCTGGAGCCCATTTCTTCATCCGTGGCCTTGAAGACGAACCACGCCGACCACGGACCGTGGACCTTGGCC
>NC_139390.1:58317500-58335000 GCF_054392235.1 Sus scrofa | reverse complement strand
ACCAGACAGACGGGAGGTCAGACAGACGAGCGGGAGCGAGGAGGGCGAACGTGGGAGCGGCCGGCATCGAGAGAGATGCCACAAAGGGACGGTGGCGGAGGGGGCGGCCGCAGGCCTCCAACGAGGTGGGGGGGGCACGGGGACCATCCCCAAAAACCGGATGCGAGTCGGCTGCCAGGGCACCACACGGGGTCTCACCGCCAGAGGCCTCCAGCACAACGGCGGTCCCGCCGCAACACCCAGGACGCCGACTGGCCTCCCCCTCAGCCCCTGGGGGGCCCCCCCTCGCGGGGGCCCCACGACCGCCACCGACGACACCGATGAGCCACAGCCGGCCCCGTGGAAACAAGTCTCCCAAGGCACCTACCGACGACCACCCCCCACACCCCACACGCACCCGCCGTGCCCAACCCTCTTCCCCCACCCCCCCGCGCACAGGGGGACACCCGAGAAGCACATCACCCAGGGACACCCGCCCGGCCACGGCGGCCAGGGGGTGACACCCACACGAGGTGAGGCCATTTCAGGTCCCCGGTTGACGCGGGGGCGGGAGGGAGAGAGACATGGCACAGGCAAGGCAGGGCGGTCACCTGTTCGGGGCAGGGGGAGGGCCGGCAGCACCGGGGAAGGGCGGCAATGCACACGGGGCAAGGGCTGTGGGGCAGGGACGCGGGTGCCTGCCCAGGGAGAGGAGAAAGGACCCAGGCACGCCAGGCAAACCAGCACGGGGTCACACCACCACACACACGAGGGCAGTCCCATGACACCTGGGACACCAGGCGGCCTCAGTCGCCCCAGAGCACTCCACGACCCGGCCCCACCAACCAGGGCCCCATGTGCAAAGGCTTCCCCCCCCCTGCCACGTGGGGGGGGTTCGTCCGCCTCATCTCACCCATCCGTCCATCTTTCCACCCTCATCTCATCCGTCCTTCACCTAGTCCACCCTCCAGGGCCTGACGCCTGGGGGAAACGCTCCTGAGCGAGGCGGCCCGAACCATGCTCGCTCACCACCTCCACACCACCAGCTGCGACCCCAGGCGAGTGCGGGAAGAACCGACGGGCGGCTCGCAGCGGGGGAGGCAGGGGCAGAGGCCGCCGGGGGACGGGGCGCATCCCCCTCCTCCACTTCCCCTTCCAAGGGGAGGGGCACCACGCGCCCACGCAGCACACAGCCCGGCGCTGGACGCCAAAACCCGGCCCGGCCCGGCGTGACCCTCCCCCAACTCGGAGGGGGGAGGCACAGGCCGCATTAGGCAAAAGAGCAGCGCTTGGCCCCCACCGCGGGGGCCAGCGCACCCCTCGCGCGAGGGCGGCTCTTGCCCACACGCTGTGGCAAGTAGCGCCGGCAGCTACTGCCCTGCAGACTTCAGGAGGGGCGGCGGCTGGGGGGTCCAGGTACCCCAAGGCCCCCCTCTCAGATCGCTAGAGAAGGCTTTCTCACCGAGGGCGCGTCGTGCCCCACACACCATCGCTCGCCCCTTCGGGGACCCACGGGAGTGGGAACACTCCCAAAAAGTGGGAAGTCAGAAGGGGGGGGGGTCTGCGGTATGGGTAAAGCACACAGCCCATGTGAGCGTCCACGGTCAGAGCCGGGAGGGCAAGAGTCTGTGCTGCCACCAGGCTTGCCTTTCAGACTTTTCCACGTGGGTGGAGGGATGCCACGTCCGGAAAGCCAGACGGGGACCCCCCCTTCACATCTCCCGGCCCACCGCGGTCGCTCTCACGACCACATGCAGCCTTCCCGGTCAAGGGAGAAGCATGGGGCGTGCCACTCAAGGGCCAAGGGCTGCCCTCACTGGCACACAGTGAGGGAGACCCATGACAAGGGGTCCACCTGAGCCCCTCCCGGGGAGGGGACACAAGCTTCCCCTGCCTTACCGTCTCGACCCCCTCCCCTGAGCTTTAGGAAGCTGCTCGTGGGGCACGCCACCACCACAGTGGGGACCCGAGGGGACTCACCGCTGGGAGAGGAAAACGACACCACCGCTCGGCCTCGGGCATCTGACAGGCAACCCGGAGTACTCCAGGGGCACCACAGAGGACCAGGGGAGGCACGCTCACGCACCCGCAGGGATGCGAAGCATGGCAGCGAGGGAGGCCTCCCCCCACTTTGGGGAGGGACCGCTCGCAAGGCACACGCCAAGGAGGCAAAGCGAGAATGCCTGCTGCGTCCCAAAGGACCCAGGCCCCCCCCCCCGACTGACACCCGAAGGCAGCAGGGCGGGAGACCAGAGGTCAGGCTGGAGGCCGCACCCCTGCCTTCCCCCACACCACCCGCAGGTGGGGGAGGAGCAGCGAGGGGCCCGCGACAGAATGAGAGGCGCGGCCCAACTCACCATGAGCGGCCGTCCCTCACCTGGCGCGGCTTAAGCCCAAGCCCAGGAGAGCGCCACATCACCACATCGATCAGTCCTGGCAGAGCCAGGGAAGAGCCCAGAAGAGGGGAGGGAGGGAGGGAGGGAGGGAGGGCCAGCAAAGACAATCACCACGGGGGCCTGCTTCAGCTTCACCGGCCCCCCCTCCTCCTCCTCCTCCTCCTCCTCCCCTTCCTCTCTCAGGGGAGAGACAGCGGCTGACAACCCCGGGAGGGAGAATGCCTGACACGTGGCACGGAGCCAACAGGGTGGGGTTGTTCCAGCCGAGCCGCCGGGTGCCCGCAGCAGGGAGGCACACAGGGTAGAAGACCCCACAGGGCCACGCGCCCTGCCGCCCTCGGGTCAGCCAAAGACCGGAGGGGACACCGCAGCATGGGCCAGCTGGATGCACAAGCGAGAGCCGGCGCACAGGCCCAGGCGAGCGGCCCCCACGCGGGGTGCAAAGGGCAGGGTCAGGCCTTGGACAGCAGCCGAAAGCCCAAAGCCCCCCACGTGCATCCAGAGGCCCAAGGTCTCCAGCGACAGGCGCTGAAGAGGATCGTGTCAGCATCTACCTGGTGACAGAAAAGGCCTATTTCGGCCGCGAAAAATGTCCATGCCCAGCAGCGGGGCCCACCCACAGGACGTGGGGGTATCCCCGGAACCCCCATCCGGACACTTGTCCCCCAGCCCTGCCCTAGAGTCGCCAGACCCAGCGCTCTCAGGGCCATCTGGTCGACCCGGGGAGCGTGACCGCAAGGAAGGGACAGGGACAGGAAGGAGGTGGAGCCGGCCGGCCAGCCGGGGAAGCCCTTCCCGGCTTGCCCACGCGGGCAGGTATCGGTCTGTCCGGAGCTCCAGACGGGGACTTGGCTCCCCCAAAATCCAGGACACACCATCCAGCTCAGGCCGGTCCCCACCTCCCGACAGATCGACCGACCGACAGGGAAACACTCCGAGGGCGGGGGGGCGGGGGGGGGGGGAATGAGAGCGTGGGAAACGAAGTCTTGTCCAACGACCGGGACCCTACATGGGCACGCCTCAGGCCCAGGTGCACCCTTCCCGGCCACACCCGGGAGCAGGGGGCCGGCGGGGTACCATCCACCATCTCCGGATCCATCAGGACTTGGAAAAAAAATGTTTCCACGGAGGCGCCTCCGACGAACGGACCCCGCGAAGGAAGGCGCCGGGGCCCGAGCCACCCTTTCCGCTCCACCCCTCACGGCTTGTGCCGGTCTAGACCTCGTCAGTACGACTCCGCACGGGCCGGCGGTAGCCATCAGTCGGGGGGCAGGGGGGGAGGGACCCATGCCGGCATGACGACCGGGAAACAAGCGTGCCGGCCACCGAGCCTGTCGCGCCCTCCAACGCCCTCACAGCGCACAGCCCGGGCCGCTCCTCACTTCGGGGATGAGAGGCTGGAGGGACGGCGGGCGGGAGTCATTCACGCTCCAAAGGGCGACCCGGGACAAGGCCAGGCCACCCGAGCACAGGCAGTCCCGGGCGCCGCACACCCTCTCCCCTCGCTAGGGAGGCGGCCCGGCCCAGGCCTGGTCGGTCCCCGGGGCCGGAGCGGCAAGAGCGGATGCTGGTCGACCCGGCCAGGCGGCCCCAGAACCTGCCTGGGGAGCGCGGTGACAGTCACTCCCTCACAGGCCTGCACGCCCAATCTCCGGTGAGAGAGGGACACTCCCAGGCCTCTGAGCCACCGGAGCTGTCGCCGCCAGTGTCGCCAGCCTCCCGGAACTCTGACTCAGGCCGGATGGCTGAGTCACATCCCTCGCGAAGGTCCCCAAAGCTGCAGAGGGAAGGGACGATATAAAAGCGGACACTAGATGGCACGCGACAACCGCCACCAACGTCACCAGGACAGATCCGGAAGGCCGGCCGGCCGGCGGCGACACAACGACACAGCGCCGGCCACCCAAATGCCCGAGCTCTTCCCGGGGCCGAGGCGCCAGGCGTCCTGCACGACCGCGAGGCTTCCACTACGGAGCTGCCTCCTGGCAAGGCACTGCGTGGCGTGATGGCAGCAGATGGAAAGAGGGGGGCGGCGGCGGCGGCGGCGGCGGCGGCGGGGAAGGAGCTGGGAAGAGGTTCTCGCTGTTGCCTAGAAGGAGCCGCGCTCGCTCCCCCAAGCATGTCCCTTCCTGGGCTTGGGAATTCCAGAGAGAAGCCGGCGCGGTGAGGGTGGCACTAGCGAGAGAGATCTCAGGTTCCCCTCCACCTTCTCTTCTCTCCCCCACCCCCACCCCACCTCCCTGCACGGAGCTGGAGGAGGGAGGGAGAGAGGGAGGGCGGGAGGGTAGGCGGGGACTGGCAAAAACGAAACCCGGCAAGCTCTCGGAGAACGACAACGCAGGAGTCGGTATACCTGCCACCCTTACCGACGGAGACGGTCTGTCAAAAGCAGACAAGCAAAGCCCAGAAGCTTAGGAAGGGAGAGAAGGATACAGTCGATCCTAGGAAAGTGGAAATGAAAATCTCTCTCTGCATAGACTGAGACAAAGTCCAAAGAGAACAAATGGCTGCCTGGGGCAAATGCTCTGGTGGTCAGGTCATAGAAACATGGATTTCAGCATGACTGACCAACCACAACGGAGGGAAAGTACAACGCAACACTATGAGTGTGTGTGTATGTGTGGGGGGGTGAACTGAAATCTCATCCAAAACAAAACAAAACAAAACAAAAAAAGGAAAACAACCCCCCCCCCAAAAAAAACCCAAAAAACAACAACAGATGAAGAAGAAGAAGGAAGCCCACGACCAACAGGGTCAAGGCTCCTGCTTTCTCACCGCGGTGGCTCTGGTTGCCCCTGTGTGGTGCAGGTTCCATCTCTGGCTCAGGAAAAACTTCCACTTGCTGCCCGTGTGTGTGGCCAAAAAGTAAAACATAAAGCTGAAACAGGAGGGAGAGGGGGTGGAGAAAACCCGAAACAAACAATAAACTTTGCAAGTCTCAGGATTGCCATCCTGGGGTAGTGGAAACAAATCCGACCAGGAACCATGAGGTTGCAGGTTTGATCCCTGGCTCACTTGTTGGGTTAAGGATCTGGCATTGCCGTGAGCTGTGGTGTCTGTCACAGACGCGGCTCGGATCCCGCGTGGCTGTGCCTGTGGTGTAGGCCGGCAGGTAAGGCTCCGAACTGACCCCTAGCCTGGGAACCTCCATGTGCTGCGGGTGTGGCTCCCCCCCAAAAAAAAACCAGAAAGAGAGAGAGAGAGAGAGAGAGAGAGAAGGAAAGAAAGAAAGAAAGAAAGAAAAGAGAAAGAAAGAGAGAGAGAGAGAGAGAGAGAGAGAAAGAAAGAGAAAGAAAGAAAGGAAGGAAAGAGAAAGATAGAGAGAGAGAGAGAGAGAGAGAAAGAAAGAAAGAAAGAAAGAAAGAAAGAAAGAAAGAAAGAAAGAAAGAAAGAAAAAGAAAGGAGAAAGAAAGGAAGGAAAGAGAAAGAAAGAAAGAAAAGAAAAAGAAAGAGAGAGAGAGAAAAGAAAGAAAGGAAGAAAGGAAGGAAGGAAAGAAAAAGAAGGAAAAAGAAATCCATCTCGGAGTTCCCGCTGTGCCTAGGTCACAGCTGAGCCTCAAGTTCGATCCCTGGCACAGGAAAGGCAGTGCAGCAGGAAAAAAAAAAAAAAAAAAAGAACAACTCCATCTTGCTGGTTGGGCAGGGGAGATGCAATTGCCGGATGACATTCCACAACTCTGCCAAACTGGCAAAACCACGACGCACTTAGTACAGGAGTCATTGAAGACATGGATGTGAAAGCATCTTCTTGCTATCGATTCATTTCCCACAATCCCAGGAAGAGCCATTGGAACAGGGCTCCCATTCTTGGCACGATATCTTTTCTATGTGTGGGTGGACGCATCTTTTCTCATGGTTGTTTTCCTTTTGACCAAATTTAACTTCAGCCTCCACCATGTCATCTTTTGGGCTCTCAAGCCTGCCATGAGAATATGGTCACCAAAGTCCTCGCCCAGAGGCACCTTTGCCCACCACCAGTGCCGCCGTCTCCCCCCACCTCCTCCTCCTCCTCCTCCTCCTCCTCCTCCTCCTCCTCCTCCTCCTCCTCCTCCTCCTCCTCCTCCTCCTCCTCCTCCAACCCCCGCCAAGCACCCCCCCCCCCCACCCCGCTTTGTATTGTTCAGCTGTCTTGCACTGGTCTCTCACACGGTGGCGGTGTGGTCCTATGCATGATTCCCAACCACATTCAAGTGGACTTCCGGGATCATCATTTTCTGTTTCCTAACTGCACTTTCGTCGTTCTTAGGAGGTTTGCTTCCCTTCCCCCCCCACCCCCCCCCCACCCCGCGCGCGCGCACGCTTGGTGTTGAATCGGAGCTGCATCTGCTAGCCTGAGCCACAGCCACAGCAACGGCGGGATCCGAGCCACATCTGAGACCTTATGCCACAGCTCGCGGAAAAATGCCAGATCCTTAAACCCCTGAGCGAGGTCAGGGATCAAACCTGCCACCTCGTGATTCCTAGTCCGATTCGTTTCCGCCGCGCCATGACAGGAATTCCTTCCTGTGTTCTTTTGGGTCATGGTTGTTTCCAGCTCCACAGAATTCCTCCCCGTGCTCATGTGACATCTGGGATGTGGCGGGTTGGGGGGGGGGGGGCAAGGTTTCGTTCCCCTACAGTCATGCCTTGAAAAAAGTCGTGTACAACGTTTCACATTCCAGATCCAGAAGCTGAATCCGCAGCCGGTTCCATCTCATGAAACCGATCTCCCAGCCCAGGAAAACCAAAGGTCGTGGTTGGAGCCCGTGATAAACCCCAGGTCTGAGTCCCGAGCACTGCTGCTCAGGGAAGATTTCGAGGTGTCAGGGTCCAAGGATCCTCCTGGGCACTTGGAAATGTCTCCGATGTGTGCAGGCAGGCATGAGGATGAGAAGGGGCTAAAGAGGGGCAGAGGGTGGTGATCTCTTGTCGGTGGATGTCAAGGGTTGGCGCTTCCTTTTGTGGATCTCCCGGAAAAGTCAAATGTGGGAGAAAAACTGGACCCGTGAGTTCGAGGAGAGGGATGGCCAGAGAAAACCAGAAGAATTCCATCTGCCGACCATTGGGTAGGTAGGAGGGCAAAAACCGAAACCTCGAGCATGACATGAACAGAACCACATGCTTCTAGCCACCCATAAACCCCGTAAGATAAGATCGTTTCTGCTGAGATACCCTCTCCCTCCCCCCACCCACCCAGGGCGAAGGATCCCTGGGTGGTGGCAGAGGGGCGGCAGCAGTCAGTGGCAGTGGCGGCGGGCATGGAACTTCCACAGGCCCTGGGGACACACCCCCCGCCCCCAGAAACCCCTAGAAGCTTGGAATTCTGATGTCTGTGGTGTGATGACCATAAACACTGGCTTTTGTGCCATGTCTGCTAGAAGATATGGTTTCCATGACAAATAAAGTGATTTTTAGCAAGTTTTTCTCCACTTGAGATGTATTGAAAATACGTCTTCATTCAGGGGGAGGTAGGTGTAGGTGACAGACGTGGCCGCTCAGCTCAGATCGGGTGATCTGGCAGGGCATAGCTCTGGCTGAGGTGCAGGCCAGCAGCTACAGCTCCGATTCTTCGACCCCTAGCCCAGGGAACTTCCATATCCCAAGGGTGCACTCCTAAAAAACAAAAAACAAAATGAACAACACACAAAGAGGGAGCATCTCATCGATGGCAGACCAAATTCCAATGTATATGTATACGTGTACATAGGTATGTACGTATGGATGTGTGTGTGTATGTGTATATTATCGAGAGAGAGAGAGAGAGAGAGAGAGAGAGAGAGAGAGAGAGAGAGGATTTTTTAGAGCCATAACTGTGGCATACGGAAGTTCCCAAACCAGGGTTCGAACCGGCATACATGGATACTAGTCGGGTTTGTTACCACTGAGCCACAACAGGAACTCCCCACATTCCAATATTTAATGAGAAAATACATTTTTGATGCTTTAGGCAACCCTGCAAACACCCTTATTTAAGTGACTGGACTTAACAAAAAGGAATCCCTAGCACCTAGTAACAGAACAAAGATAAAGAAACACAAGGCAGGAATTCCCGTTGTGGCTCGGTGGAAACGAACCCGACTAGCATTGACCCCTAACCTGGGAACCTACAAAATGGCACATGTGAAGCCCTAAAAGAAGACTACACACACACACACACACACACACACACACACACACACGGCACAGACAGATGCGAAAGGAAAAGAAAAGGAAGGAAAAAAGAAAAGGGAAGAAAGAGAGAAATGAACAGGCAGAGCAAGCCATTGTGAATGATCTCTAGGGACAGATATTTTTCTCCAAGCATAATTTTATTTTTCCCCAAGTGATACCAGACCTTCTCTCTCTCTCTCTCTCTCTCTCTCTCTCTCTCTCTCACACACACACACACACACACACTCTCCCTCCCTCTCTCTCTCTCTTTGAAAAAATTTATGTATTTAGTGGAGTTCCCATTGTGACTCAGCAGGTAGGAATCTGACTAGCATCCATGAGAGTGCTGGTTTGATCCCTGGCCTCGCTCAGTGGGTGAAAGATCTGGCATTGCCCTGAACTGTGGTGTAGGTTGCAGACACAGATCGGACCTGGTGTTGCTGTGTCTGTGGTGTAGGCCAGTGGCTCAAGCTCTGATTCCCTAGCCTGGGAACCTCCGTGTGCCGTGAGTGCCACCCGAAGAAAGCAAGGGTAAAAAAAAAAAAAAAAAAAGAAACATAAAAACCTGGATTGGGGAGATCCCATTGTGGCTCATTGGTAACAAAGCTGAGGAGCACCCACGAGGATGCAGATTCGATCCTGGGGTGGGGGGGTGGGGTGCTGGTGCTGGTGGTGCTGAGGTGTGTGCGTGTGGGGTGATAAATAGGTTACCTCTGGCTTCTGGGGGGTGAGAGTCAGCATGGTTTTCCTGCACCTGCTGCTCCTGGGCAATTATTTAGTTTTGGTTTCTTGTTCCTTTGTTTTTGTGGTCCTGCATTGTGGTGAGTACTGGTGTAAGTGGCAGGTTCCTATTTGATCCGACATTTCTTTGGCTCTGGTGTCGGTTGACAGCCATGGTCATGACTGGTGGTGGCTGTTAAGTCTCCAGGAGTTCCACGCAACATTCTGATTGTCTTTCTTCCTTGGGCTTTGGCTGCAGCCTCCCCCTACCCCCTACCCCCCCCCCCCCCCCGCATCATATGGAGGTTCCCGGGCTAGGGGCCGAATCAGACCTACAACTGCTGGGGCGTATGCCACAGTCACAAGCACCATCATATCCAAGCTGCGTCTGCAACCTACACCGCAGCGCAAGGTGATGCCACCAGATCCTAAACCCACTGTGGAAGGCCTGGGATCGAACCTGCAACCTCATGGTTCCTGGTTGGATTCCTTTCCACTATTCCACGACGGGAACTCCTGGGCTTTGGCTTTTGACAGGTGGAGGGACACAGCTTTCTGAAACGGTGGGGCCAGGGCAAGGCATAGAAACATAAGATGGATGTGAGCCTGCGCCTATTCTTTTCTCGTGTGCTGGGAAGATAAGGTGGCTCTTGCCAGCTGGGATTTCATTTCCCCACAAACGATCAGGCTCTTAAGGTATCAGGCAGGGAAGAGGGAGAGTCAGAGTTCCCATTGTGGCTCAGTGGTTAATGAATCTGACTAGGAACCATGAGGTTGCAGGTTCCATCCCTGGCCTTGCTCAGTGGGTTAAGGATCCAGCATTGCCGTGAGCTGTGGTGCAGGTTGCAGATGTGGCTCAGATCCCGCGTTGCTGTGGCTCTGGTGTAGGCCAGCGGCTACAGCTCCGATTGGACCCCTGGCAGGGGAACTTCCATATGCCGCAGGAGCGGCCCTAGAAAAGGCAAAAAGCCGAAGGTGGGGGGGGGGGGGGGACAGAAGAAGAGTGAGAATCACGGTCGGAAGAACATGGGGAAATCGGTGCTAGGTGCCTGGGTGTGTGAGTTCACACGGAATGCTAACCCAGACCCCTGGCCAGCCACATTTGGGGTATCTATCAACTTGACTCTCCACTCTCCAGCTCACCTGGGTGGTGCTGCCCTGCCCTGCCCTGCTCATGTAAGACCTGGCTCCTCCAGGGATGGCTTTGCACCAGAGGGAGACGGGGCAAAGTCACTGAGCTTAAGGTAATTTCTCCAAGAGAGACTCTGGGAGAAGGAGACCAGCTGGGTTTCTGTGTGTTCATTTTTCTTCCTGTCTGCTTGTTTGGTGCAGGCCAGTCCATGTGCCGAGACATTCAGAAACTCTGTACTAGCTGAGACTCAGACCTTGTTCCGAAATAAGCAAAGGGACTTTGAGCTGGGATCACTCCCTGACAAGTAGCTAGCAAAGAAGTTTCCCGTAGCTCTCAGGCCCCATCCCCGCCCTCAGGCGGGTGGGCGTGGGGAGGGGGTGGGGGGGGAGGGGAGGGGCTCGTTCAGGCAGGCAGGCAGGCAGGCAGGCAGGCAGGCAGGCAGGCGCTGGTTCATTAGTCCCGCACCCCCCCACTCCCGGCCCCAGCTGCCCGCCCCACCCCCCACCCCCGGCCGCCATCCCTGCTGCGCCGCCTCTCGCTTCCCAAATCGCCTGGACTCACGCCCGGGAAGGGGGGGAGGGGAGATCAGGAAGATCCAGGCCTCAGGGCCTGGGTTCAATCACTTCATTCAAATGCAGAAACTCTCCAGTCAAGTCAGAGGTGGTGACTTTTCCTGGAGCTTCTCTTTAGGGAAAGTGTTTTTTTTCCCCTCTTTCCCCAATTTCCCTACCCTCAGGCTGCCCCTCGCAGACTGCATGGAGGGGGGTGGGGGAGGATGTGTGCACGAAACTCGCCTCGTGTCAGGCCAAAGGAGCCCCCGCCATTTCCCAACCCGGGAAACCCCGCAAAACTTCTGGAGCATGTTGGCCTTGGTGTGGGAATGGACATCTTCACTTGCCATCTTCCTTTGCACGAGGAGGAGATTTTCATCTCCTGCTGTCTGGGGGCCAGAAAGGAGGGCCAGAGTGTCCCTTTGGTGTGGGCCGGTCCTTAAGTCATTTTACCTCACAGGAATCACCCACACAGGGCATGGAGACACGTTTGGGGTCCGCCTCCTCCGAAACGTCCCGGGAAACCTCACGTGTGAAAAACTGAGCTGGGGAGGTCCCATCGTGGTGCAGAAGTGGAAATAAATGCAACTAGGAACCATGAGGTGGCAGGTTCCATGCTCAGCCTCGCTCACTGGGTTACGAATCCCACGTTGCCATGAGCTGTGGGTAGAGGAGAGTGAGAAGGAGAGGGAGGGAGGGGGAAGGGAGAGATCCTCCATTTATGGAACTGGTTTCCTTGTTTTGAGATGACGTCGCTTTGGTGAAACAGTTGTCAGATGGCCTCTCAAAAGGCGGTGATGTGGATGGGCTCCCCGAACCAGGCCCACAGAAACCAAAGGAACGAAGGGGTTAATCCTTGGAGCCAGAGTTCCCTCCTCTGAAACTGAAACCAAGCTCAAGCCCGGGAGTGCTGGTGTGTTGGAGCCAGAGACATTGTTACAGCTAAAAGCTACTTTGAAATAGTCTCCATTAGGTTATGGCTTGCCTTGGCCCACGAACTTATGACTAATGACTACTGTCGAGTCAGAGTTGTAGTGAACCTGGTGTTTTCTCTACCCTTGAAACACTCCCTAAGGATTGCGCCCCCCCCCCCACCCCGTGGATGAGCAATCTTCACTCCGGAGAGAAGGTCAAAATGCCATAACCCCAAAGACACTAGAAACATTCCATGGACCACCTGACTCCAGCCTTGATGACTTTGAAATGGTCTATCCTAATCTCCTATCCAGGGAGAATGCAAGCACCCTGATGCTTCTAGACAGCTCCGCCACCCCCATGCCCACCATTAAGCTAAACCTATAGAACCCCTTGCTATCCCCTCTCAAGGGAGGACACAGTTTTGAGGTCCTTAGCCTGCTGTGGCCTCCTTAGCCTGGCAAAGCAATAAAGCTGTTCTTTATGCTTCACCCAAAACTCTGTCTCTGAGACTTAATTGGAGCTGGAGTACCAAGGCCGGTTTGGGCTGCCAAACTTTCCTGGAACTTTCAAACTGTTACATATGAAGAACGGAGCCGGTGACTCTGTGTGTGTGTGCGTGTACGTGTGAGAGAGACACAGAGAGACAGACAGAGACAGTGAGTGAGACAGAGAGAGACAGAGGGAAGAGAGAGGGAGAGGGGAAAGTCCCTTCAGTCTTTTGTTTTCTCGGTTTGTTTGTTTGTTTGTTTGTTTTGTCTTTTTGCCATTTCTTGGGCCGCTCCCATGGCATATGGAGGTTCCCAGGCTAGGGGTCGAATCGGAGCCATAGCTGCCAGCCTACGCCAGAGCCACAGCAACGTGGGATCTGAGCCGTGTCTGCGACCGACACCACAGCTCACGGCAACGCTGGATCCTTAACCCACTGAGTGAGGGCAGGGATCGAACCCACAACCTCACGGTTCCTAGTCGGATTCGCTCACCACGGAGCCATGACGGGAACGCCCCTTCAGTCTTTTGAAAGGCCCCTCTGAGAATGCCGTCAGGTGTTGGGGCCAACTTTCCGAGGGGCTCTTAGAGAAATGAACACAGGGTGATGGTTTCACTCTCAGAGACCATTTCTCTGATGTGTTCATCGAGGGACTCCACGGGCTTCCGTTTTCAGGGCCTCGGGACAAGCGATACGTGTTCTCATCCGCAAGGATGCCAGGTCCAAAGGGTGGGAGAAAATGGGAAACGCTGATGAAGAGAGTTGTAGCCAGAGATGGAAGGCAACTGGAAAAACTTCAGGATCCAGTCCAGTTTTCCAGCCACTGAGTTTCTGATTTCTGGAAGGATTTGGGTAGGGAGGAAAAGGTCAAGGATTCTCCATCCCTCTGACAGAGGTATAAGTTACAAAGTAGATGTACAACTTTTGAGAAAAAAACGAACAAACAAAGAAACAACCAAACAAACAATTTTTGTCCCTTTGTCTTTATCAGGAAAAGTGAAAGATGGAGAGAGGGAGGGAGGGAGGGAGGGAGGGAGGGTGGGTTGGATGGATGGATGGATGGATGGATTTGGGGGGCGGGGAGAAGATTCTTAGATCCTAATGACCCAATGCTTTCTCTAGTCCTGGGCCTTTAGGTGATATATCTATATCTATATATCTATATCTATCTGTATACACACACACACACACACACACACACACACACACACACACACACGTAGTTATTTTCTGTTTCTAGGGCTGCACCCATGGCACATGGAGGTTCCCAGGCTAGGGGTCCAATCGGAGCCGTAGCCACCGGCCTACACCAGAGCCAGCACAACGCGGGATCCGAGCCCTGTCTGCGACCTACACCAGAGCTCACGGCAACACCCGATCCTGAACCCAACGAGCGAGGCCAGGGATCGAACCCGCACCCTCAGGCCTCCTAGTCGGATTCGTCCAGCCATGACGGGAACTCCTACATATGTATATAGTATGCATATAGTATATCTTTTTTTAATGCCCACGCCCCAGCCCTATGGAAGTTCCCAGACTCACGGTCGAATCAGAGCTGTAGCTGCGGGCCTACCCCACAGCCACAGCAACGCGGGATCCTTAACCCACCAAGCGAGGCCAGGGGAGGGATCGAACCCACATCCTCACGGATCCTAGTCGGGTTCATTACCGCTGAGCCCTGATGGGAACTGCAGGGGACATCTTTTTTTTTTTTTTTTTTTTTTTTTTTAAGATGTAAGTTTGTTGTGGTTGTTGTGGTTGTTGGTTGTTGTTGTTGCTTTAGCTCGGCATACAGTGGGCTTGCTTACAATGTTGTGTTCGTTTCAGGTGTACAGTCAAGGGGATTCAGTGATCCATCTACATCCATCTATCCCTCCGTTCTTTTTCAGCGTCTTTTCCCCTCTAGGTGATTCCAGAATATTGGGCCATTCCTTCCTTGTGGGTGGGAACACCAGCGTGAAAAAAAACCATCACGGGGGAGTTCCTGTCGTGGCACCATGGAAGCGCATCCGACGAGGAACCTTTGCAGGGAAGGGTGTGGGTTCGATCCCTGGCCTCGCTCAGGGGGGCGGTAAGGATCCGGCAGGCAGTGCCGTGAGCTGTGGTGTCGGTCGCAGACGCGGCTCGGATCCCACATGGCTGTGCCTGTGGCGTAGGCCAGCAGCCGTAGCTCCGATTCAACCCCTCGCTTGGGAACTTCCATATGCCACGAGGGCAGCCCTAAAAAGCAGAGGGGGGAAAAGAAATCATGAGGGCGGGGGAGAGGGATCCATGAGGAGGATGGGATGAACATATACACACACAAAAGAGTCTCTATCCAATAGACGACGAACAGGGACCCCTACGCCACCTTCTGGAATCCAAACGCCAAAACCACAAAGCAGAGTTCCCGCCATGGCGCAGTGGAAATGAGTCCGACCAGGAACCATGAGGTTGCAGGTTCGATGCCTGTCCACCTCGCTCAGTGGGTAAAGGATCCGGTGTTGCCGTGAGCTGTGGTGTTGGTCCCAGACGCGGCTCGGACCTGGCATTCCTGTTTCTGTGGTGTAGGAGGTCAGCAGCTAAAGCCTCCGATTCGATCCGTCATCTGGGAACCTCCATATGCCGTGGGTGTGGCCCTCAACACACACACACACACACACACACACGCACGCACGCACGCACGCACACACGCACACGCACACGCACACGCACACACACACACACTCTGGAACCCCCTAAATGGGAGAAAACCGGACACAGTAGTTTTTTAGGGGTCCAGTCTCTGTGACAGGTGAGGATATCAGGCTTGCATCGAGGGAGGGAAGGCTTCACCCCACGCAGAAAACACACCCACCTACCCACCGACCGACCTTCCTTCCTTCTTTCCTTCCTTCCTTCCTTCCTTCCTTCATGAGAGAACAGTTGGATGACCCATCCTAAGTGTCGGTTGAATGAAGTCTAGTTACCAGGGTTCAGAGTGGGGGAGGGAGAGGGGTAGGAAGTCTGAAGCCTCTGGCGACTCTCCGAAATGTTCTCCCCCCAGGGTGACAGAGCCAGCAGGTCAGGCACTGCCTTCTCTAGAAACCTTCCTGCCCATGTCCAAGGGGGTGTGGGGGGTTGGGGGTGTGGGGCAGGGAGTGGGCCAGGGAGCCTGGAGAAACCCAGACCACCAAGCGGCCATTCTCCCATCGCCCCGACTGTTTGTTGAATGAACATAATGGACGTGATCCAAGTCTGCCACGCCGCCGCCGCCGCCGCCGCCGCCGCCACCACCACTTTCTCCATCATCTCCCCCACCCCCTTGCCTGCAGCCATCTTTGAAAAGGCTGCTGTTGTGGCTGCCTTTGCATGAAAGTGAGTGAGGACCCCTCCCTAATACGGAGTGTTTCAGTCCCTGGTGTCTCTGACAGCTCGCTCATGTATTGGTTGTGAACCATCTTGCCTTGAGGATTTGGAGGATTCGTGAACATTGCAGGAGCCATGGGAGCAGTGAAGTCCTTATCGCCAACCCGACACCCCCCCCCCCCAAATTTCGTGGCAGGGAGCACACTTTTCTTTCACCCAAGAGATTTATTTCCTGCTTTCTGAAGAGAGAAGGAAAGGAGGGTCAGAATGGTCCTCTGGTGTCTGGTGTCCTGTCCCTTTCATTGCACACACTCCTAGTGCCACTGCGGGAGGCACGTTCGGGGCGCGGGGTGGGGTGGGGGTGGGGGACCTGCTGCACGCACCCGCCCCTCACTTTCAAATGCGAAACTCAAGGAGGATGTGAATGTCCTCCATGCCACCGATCAGGTGAACGGGATGGCTTTCTAGGGAAATCCTGGTGTTTCCTTTCACTGCCATGACGAACACCCAGAAACAACCCTGTAAGTTCATACAACTTTGTCAGTCAACTGTATTCCAATAAAATGAAAAAGCAAGACACAGACACACCCACACGCACACACACACACACGCGCGCGCACACACGCACCCCAACCCAGAACCAAACACCCTCTCCTGAAATGGGGGGGCGGGCCCACCGGAGAATGAGCAAGAGAATTCCAGAGTCGGTAGGAAAGTGTCATCTGCAGCGGTGTGAAAAACCCCAAGCTCTTTTCTTCCTGTCAAGGTGAATAAACTTTGTTAATGGGAGTGGGTGCCCTCAGTGTGCCCTCCGAGAGGAAAGGCAGGGAGCATTTTCTCCCTGAAGAGCTTAGTGCTGTCATAGCACTGACGGACAGGATGAACGATCGGTGAGAGGTGGCAGCAGCAGTGGTGGCCGCCTGCACTGCCTGGGCGGATTGGAAACATAGACGAGCCACCAAGACTGCGTGTGACACCCCCGTGGGCCACCCCCCCCCCCCCCCGTCTGTACAGTGACAAGAGTCCTTTGGGGGAAAAGGGAGGGTGGGTGCTCTTCCAGTGTGTCTGTCTGCATTCACCAGGTGTGGGAGAGAAGACAGATGTTTGTTTCCACTATCGTTCGGAGGACTTGCCCAAGAGTACCACGTCCCCCCAAAGATAGCACCGGAAGAGAGATGCACGAGGTTTCTGAATGCATGCCGTGGGTGCTCCAGGCTGCCTCCAGGCCGCCCCCTCGCCCTCGCCCTCCCCCTCCCCCTTGCCAGAGGCAGACGTTCCTTGAAACAGCTGGCTTTGAACTTGGGCTTCTAGAGGAAGGTTTTTCTCCTGCTTTCAAGACGGGAAGAAGAGGGTGTCCGTCTCACATCCGTCCTTTCCAGAGGGCCCTGGATTCCAGATCCTCCACATGCCAGCGCCAAAGCCGAAGCGGTCGGTCTGGGGGTGCCCCATTCGGGTTCCCTCCCCACACACCTGCACGCGCGCGCGCACACACACACACACACACACACGCACGCACCGGGAACAGTGTGATCTCCCACGCCCCCGAAAAGCTTCAGAATGGCCTCAGTCCGAGGCAGTAGACCTATGTATGTCCTCACACCTGTTCAAATAATGTCTGCCCTCAGCCCCACCATCCCCTGCCTCTTTTAAGGACAAAGGCACTGTAGGTTTCCCTGGGGAAGGGAGACTCCATGGCATGTAAATCACAGTCTTAAGGAAAAGGATAATAGCATATGCCGGGGGGGGGGGGGGGGGGGGGAGAAAGAAGGGGGGGGAGGGGGGGGACCCGCGGTGGTGTGCTTGTGAGGGAGAGAGACAGAGACAGACAGGGAGGGACGGAGGATAGGCAGACAGTGAGAGG
>NC_139390.1:58285000-58302500 GCF_054392235.1 Sus scrofa | reverse complement strand
GCGTCCACGGTCAGAGCCGGGAGGGCAAGAGTCTGTGCTGCCACCAGGCTTGCCTTTCAGACTTTTCCACGTGGGTGGAGGGATGCCACGTCCGGAAAGCCAGACGGGGACCCCCCCTTCACATCTCCCGGCCCACCGCGGTCGCTCTCACGACCACATGCAGCCTTCCCGGTCAAGGGAGAAGCATGGGGCGTGCCACTCAAGGGCCAAGGGCTGCCCTCACTGGCACACAGTGAGGGAGACCCATGACAAGGGGTCCACCTGAGCCCCTCCCGGGGAGGGGACACAAGCTTCCCCTGCCTTACCGTCTCGACCCCCTCCCCTGAGCTTTAGGAAGCTGCTCGTGGGGCACGCCACCACCACAGTGGGGACCCGAGGGGACTCACCGCTGGGAGAGGAAAACGACACCACCGCTCGGCCTCGGGCATCTGACAGGCAACCCGGAGTACTCCAGGGGCACCACAGAGGACCAGGGGAGGCACGCTCACGCACCCGCAGGGATGCGAAGCATGGCAGCGAGGGAGGCCTCCCCCCACTTTGGGGAGGGACCGCTCGCAAGGCACACGCCAAGGAGGCAAAGCGAGAATGCCTGCTGCGTCCCAAAGGACCCAGGCCCCCCCCCCCGACTGACACCCGAAGGCAGCAGGGCGGGAGACCAGAGGTCAGGCTGGAGGCCGCACCCCTGCCTTCCCCCACACCACCCGCAGGTGGGGGAGGAGCAGCGAGGGGCCCGCGACAGAATGAGAGGCGCGGCCCAACTCACCATGAGCGGCCGTCCCTCACCTGGCGCGGCTTAAGCCCAAGCCCAGGAGAGCGCCACATCACCACATCGATCAGTCCTGGCAGAGCCAGGGAAGAGCCCAGAAGAGGGGAGGGAGGGAGGGAGGGAGGGAGGGCCAGCAAAGACAATCACCACGGGGGCCTGCTTCAGCTTCACCGGCCCCCCCTCCTCCTCCTCCTCCTCCTCCTCCCCTTCCTCTCTCAGGGGAGAGACAGCGGCTGACAACCCCGGGAGGGAGAATGCCTGACACGTGGCACGGAGCCAACAGGGTGGGGTTGTTCCAGCCGAGCCGCCGGGTGCCCGCAGCAGGGAGGCACACAGGGTAGAAGACCCCACAGGGCCACGCGCCCTGCCGCCCTCGGGTCAGCCAAAGACCGGAGGGGACACCGCAGCATGGGCCAGCTGGATGCACAAGCGAGAGCCGGCGCACAGGCCCAGGCGAGCGGCCCCCACGCGGGGTGCAAAGGGCAGGGTCAGGCCTTGGACAGCAGCCGAAAGCCCAAAGCCCCCCACGTGCATCCAGAGGCCCAAGGTCTCCAGCGACAGGCGCTGAAGAGGATCGTGTCAGCATCTACCTGGTGACAGAAAAGGCCTATTTCGGCCGCGAAAAATGTCCATGCCCAGCAGCGGGGCCCACCCACAGGACGTGGGGGTATCCCCGGAACCCCCATCCGGACACTTGTCCCCCAGCCCTGCCCTAGAGTCGCCAGACCCAGCGCTCTCAGGGCCATCTGGTCGACCCGGGGAGCGTGACCGCAAGGAAGGGACAGGGACAGGAAGGAGGTGGAGCCGGCCGGCCAGCCGGGGAAGCCCTTCCCGGCTTGCCCACGCGGGCAGGTATCGGTCTGTCCGGAGCTCCAGACGGGGACTTGGCTCCCCCAAAATCCAGGACACACCATCCAGCTCAGGCCGGTCCCCACCTCCCGACAGATCGACCGACCGACAGGGAAACACTCCGAGGGCGGGGGGGCGGGGGGGGGGGGAATGAGAGCGTGGGAAACGAAGTCTTGTCCAACGACCGGGACCCTACATGGGCACGCCTCAGGCCCAGGTGCACCCTTCCCGGCCACACCCGGGAGCAGGGGGCCGGCGGGGTACCATCCACCATCTCCGGATCCATCAGGACTTGGAAAAAAAATGTTTCCACGGAGGCGCCTCCGACGAACGGACCCCGCGAAGGAAGGCGCCGGGGCCCGAGCCACCCTTTCCGCTCCACCCCTCACGGCTTGTGCCGGTCTAGACCTCGTCAGTACGACTCCGCACGGGCCGGCGGTAGCCATCAGTCGGGGGGCAGGGGGGGAGGGACCCATGCCGGCATGACGACCGGGAAACAAGCGTGCCGGCCACCGAGCCTGTCGCGCCCTCCAACGCCCTCACAGCGCACAGCCCGGGCCGCTCCTCACTTCGGGGATGAGAGGCTGGAGGGACGGCGGGCGGGAGTCATTCACGCTCCAAAGGGCGACCCGGGACAAGGCCAGGCCACCCGAGCACAGGCAGTCCCGGGCGCCGCACACCCTCTCCCCTCGCTAGGGAGGCGGCCCGGCCCAGGCCTGGTCGGTCCCCGGGGCCGGAGCGGCAAGAGCGGATGCTGGTCGACCCGGCCAGGCGGCCCCAGAACCTGCCTGGGGAGCGCGGTGACAGTCACTCCCTCACAGGCCTGCACGCCCAATCTCCGGTGAGAGAGGGACACTCCCAGGCCTCTGAGCCACCGGAGCTGTCGCCGCCAGTGTCGCCAGCCTCCCGGAACTCTGACTCAGGCCGGATGGCTGAGTCACATCCCTCGCGAAGGTCCCCAAAGCTGCAGAGGGAAGGGACGATATAAAAGCGGACACTAGATGGCACGCGACAACCGCCACCAACGTCACCAGGACAGATCCGGAAGGCCGGCCGGCCGGCGGCGACACAACGACACAGCGCCGGCCACCCAAATGCCCGAGCTCTTCCCGGGGCCGAGGCGCCAGGCGTCCTGCACGACCGCGAGGCTTCCACTACGGAGCTGCCTCCTGGCAAGGCACTGCGTGGCGTGATGGCAGCAGATGGAAAGAGGGGGGCGGCGGCGGCGGCGGCGGCGGCGGCGGGGAAGGAGCTGGGAAGAGGTTCTCGCTGTTGCCTAGAAGGAGCCGCGCTCGCTCCCCCAAGCATGTCCCTTCCTGGGCTTGGGAATTCCAGAGAGAAGCCGGCGCGGTGAGGGTGGCACTAGCGAGAGAGATCTCAGGTTCCCCTCCACCTTCTCTTCTCTCCCCCACCCCCACCCCACCTCCCTGCACGGAGCTGGAGGAGGGAGGGAGAGAGGGAGGGCGGGAGGGTAGGCGGGGACTGGCAAAAACGAAACCCGGCAAGCTCTCGGAGAACGACAACGCAGGAGTCGGTATACCTGCCACCCTTACCGACGGAGACGGTCTGTCAAAAGCAGACAAGCAAAGCCCAGAAGCTTAGGAAGGGAGAGAAGGATACAGTCGATCCTAGGAAAGTGGAAATGAAAATCTCTCTCTGCATAGACTGAGACAAAGTCCAAAGAGAACAAATGGCTGCCTGGGGCAAATGCTCTGGTGGTCAGGTCATAGAAACATGGATTTCAGCATGACTGACCAACCACAACGGAGGGAAAGTACAACGCAACACTATGAGTGTGTGTGTATGTGTGGGGGGGTGAACTGAAATCTCATCCAAAACAAAACAAAACAAAACAAAAAAAGGAAAACAACCCCCCCCCCAAAAAAAACCCAAAAAACAACAACAGATGAAGAAGAAGAAGGAAGCCCACGACCAACAGGGTCAAGGCTCCTGCTTTCTCACCGCGGTGGCTCTGGTTGCCCCTGTGTGGTGCAGGTTCCATCTCTGGCTCAGGAAAAACTTCCACTTGCTGCCCGTGTGTGTGGCCAAAAAGTAAAACATAAAGCTGAAACAGGAGGGAGAGGGGGTGGAGAAAACCCGAAACAAACAATAAACTTTGCAAGTCTCAGGATTGCCATCCTGGGGTAGTGGAAACAAATCCGACCAGGAACCATGAGGTTGCAGGTTTGATCCCTGGCTCACTTGTTGGGTTAAGGATCTGGCATTGCCGTGAGCTGTGGTGTCTGTCACAGACGCGGCTCGGATCCCGCGTGGCTGTGCCTGTGGTGTAGGCCGGCAGGTAAGGCTCCGAACTGACCCCTAGCCTGGGAACCTCCATGTGCTGCGGGTGTGGCTCCCCCCCAAAAAAAAACCAGAAAGAGAGAGAGAGAGAGAGAGAGAGAGAAGGAAAGAAAGAAAGAAAGAAAGAAAAGAGAAAGAAAGAGAGAGAGAGAGAGAGAGAGAGAGAAAGAAAGAGAAAGAAAGAAAGGAAGGAAAGAGAAAGATAGAGAGAGAGAGAGAGAGAGAGAAAGAAAGAAAGAAAGAAAGAAAGAAAGAAAGAAAGAAAGAAAGAAAGAAAGAAAAAGAAAGGAGAAAGAAAGGAAGGAAAGAGAAAGAAAGAAAGAAAAGAAAAAGAAAGAGAGAGAGAGAAAAGAAAGAAAGGAAGAAAGGAAGGAAGGAAAGAAAAAGAAGGAAAAAGAAATCCATCTCGGAGTTCCCGCTGTGCCTAGGTCACAGCTGAGCCTCAAGTTCGATCCCTGGCACAGGAAAGGCAGTGCAGCAGGAAAAAAAAAAAAAAAAAAAGAACAACTCCATCTTGCTGGTTGGGCAGGGGAGATGCAATTGCCGGATGACATTCCACAACTCTGCCAAACTGGCAAAACCACGACGCACTTAGTACAGGAGTCATTGAAGACATGGATGTGAAAGCATCTTCTTGCTATCGATTCATTTCCCACAATCCCAGGAAGAGCCATTGGAACAGGGCTCCCATTCTTGGCACGATATCTTTTCTATGTGTGGGTGGACGCATCTTTTCTCATGGTTGTTTTCCTTTTGACCAAATTTAACTTCAGCCTCCACCATGTCATCTTTTGGGCTCTCAAGCCTGCCATGAGAATATGGTCACCAAAGTCCTCGCCCAGAGGCACCTTTGCCCACCACCAGTGCCGCCGTCTCCCCCCACCTCCTCCTCCTCCTCCTCCTCCTCCTCCTCCTCCTCCTCCTCCTCCTCCTCCTCCTCCTCCTCCTCCTCCTCCTCCTCCAACCCCCGCCAAGCACCCCCCCCCCCCACCCCGCTTTGTATTGTTCAGCTGTCTTGCACTGGTCTCTCACACGGTGGCGGTGTGGTCCTATGCATGATTCCCAACCACATTCAAGTGGACTTCCGGGATCATCATTTTCTGTTTCCTAACTGCACTTTCGTCGTTCTTAGGAGGTTTGCTTCCCTTCCCCCCCCACCCCCCCCCCACCCCGCGCGCGCGCACGCTTGGTGTTGAATCGGAGCTGCATCTGCTAGCCTGAGCCACAGCCACAGCAACGGCGGGATCCGAGCCACATCTGAGACCTTATGCCACAGCTCGCGGAAAAATGCCAGATCCTTAAACCCCTGAGCGAGGTCAGGGATCAAACCTGCCACCTCGTGATTCCTAGTCCGATTCGTTTCCGCCGCGCCATGACAGGAATTCCTTCCTGTGTTCTTTTGGGTCATGGTTGTTTCCAGCTCCACAGAATTCCTCCCCGTGCTCATGTGACATCTGGGATGTGGCGGGTTGGGGGGGGGGGGGCAAGGTTTCGTTCCCCTACAGTCATGCCTTGAAAAAAGTCGTGTACAACGTTTCACATTCCAGATCCAGAAGCTGAATCCGCAGCCGGTTCCATCTCATGAAACCGATCTCCCAGCCCAGGAAAACCAAAGGTCGTGGTTGGAGCCCGTGATAAACCCCAGGTCTGAGTCCCGAGCACTGCTGCTCAGGGAAGATTTCGAGGTGTCAGGGTCCAAGGATCCTCCTGGGCACTTGGAAATGTCTCCGATGTGTGCAGGCAGGCATGAGGATGAGAAGGGGCTAAAGAGGGGCAGAGGGTGGTGATCTCTTGTCGGTGGATGTCAAGGGTTGGCGCTTCCTTTTGTGGATCTCCCGGAAAAGTCAAATGTGGGAGAAAAACTGGACCCGTGAGTTCGAGGAGAGGGATGGCCAGAGAAAACCAGAAGAATTCCATCTGCCGACCATTGGGTAGGTAGGAGGGCAAAAACCGAAACCTCGAGCATGACATGAACAGAACCACATGCTTCTAGCCACCCATAAACCCCGTAAGATAAGATCGTTTCTGCTGAGATACCCTCTCCCTCCCCCCACCCACCCAGGGCGAAGGATCCCTGGGTGGTGGCAGAGGGGCGGCAGCAGTCAGTGGCAGTGGCGGCGGGCATGGAACTTCCACAGGCCCTGGGGACACACCCCCCGCCCCCAGAAACCCCTAGAAGCTTGGAATTCTGATGTCTGTGGTGTGATGACCATAAACACTGGCTTTTGTGCCATGTCTGCTAGAAGATATGGTTTCCATGACAAATAAAGTGATTTTTAGCAAGTTTTTCTCCACTTGAGATGTATTGAAAATACGTCTTCATTCAGGGGGAGGTAGGTGTAGGTGACAGACGTGGCCGCTCAGCTCAGATCGGGTGATCTGGCAGGGCATAGCTCTGGCTGAGGTGCAGGCCAGCAGCTACAGCTCCGATTCTTCGACCCCTAGCCCAGGGAACTTCCATATCCCAAGGGTGCACTCCTAAAAAACAAAAAACAAAATGAACAACACACAAAGAGGGAGCATCTCATCGATGGCAGACCAAATTCCAATGTATATGTATACGTGTACATAGGTATGTACGTATGGATGTGTGTGTGTATGTGTATATTATCGAGAGAGAGAGAGAGAGAGAGAGAGAGAGAGAGAGAGAGAGAGAGGATTTTTTAGAGCCATAACTGTGGCATACGGAAGTTCCCAAACCAGGGTTCGAACCGGCATACATGGATACTAGTCGGGTTTGTTACCACTGAGCCACAACAGGAACTCCCCACATTCCAATATTTAATGAGAAAATACATTTTTGATGCTTTAGGCAACCCTGCAAACACCCTTATTTAAGTGACTGGACTTAACAAAAAGGAATCCCTAGCACCTAGTAACAGAACAAAGATAAAGAAACACAAGGCAGGAATTCCCGTTGTGGCTCGGTGGAAACGAACCCGACTAGCATTGACCCCTAACCTGGGAACCTACAAAATGGCACATGTGAAGCCCTAAAAGAAGACTACACACACACACACACACACACACACACACACACACACGGCACAGACAGATGCGAAAGGAAAAGAAAAGGAAGGAAAAAAGAAAAGGGAAGAAAGAGAGAAATGAACAGGCAGAGCAAGCCATTGTGAATGATCTCTAGGGACAGATATTTTTCTCCAAGCATAATTTTATTTTTCCCCAAGTGATACCAGACCTTCTCTCTCTCTCTCTCTCTCTCTCTCTCTCTCTCTCTCACACACACACACACACACACACTCTCCCTCCCTCTCTCTCTCTCTTTGAAAAAATTTATGTATTTAGTGGAGTTCCCATTGTGACTCAGCAGGTAGGAATCTGACTAGCATCCATGAGAGTGCTGGTTTGATCCCTGGCCTCGCTCAGTGGGTGAAAGATCTGGCATTGCCCTGAACTGTGGTGTAGGTTGCAGACACAGATCGGACCTGGTGTTGCTGTGTCTGTGGTGTAGGCCAGTGGCTCAAGCTCTGATTCCCTAGCCTGGGAACCTCCGTGTGCCGTGAGTGCCACCCGAAGAAAGCAAGGGTAAAAAAAAAAAAAAAAAAAGAAACATAAAAACCTGGATTGGGGAGATCCCATTGTGGCTCATTGGTAACAAAGCTGAGGAGCACCCACGAGGATGCAGATTCGATCCTGGGGTGGGGGGGTGGGGTGCTGGTGCTGGTGGTGCTGAGGTGTGTGCGTGTGGGGTGATAAATAGGTTACCTCTGGCTTCTGGGGGGTGAGAGTCAGCATGGTTTTCCTGCACCTGCTGCTCCTGGGCAATTATTTAGTTTTGGTTTCTTGTTCCTTTGTTTTTGTGGTCCTGCATTGTGGTGAGTACTGGTGTAAGTGGCAGGTTCCTATTTGATCCGACATTTCTTTGGCTCTGGTGTCGGTTGACAGCCATGGTCATGACTGGTGGTGGCTGTTAAGTCTCCAGGAGTTCCACGCAACATTCTGATTGTCTTTCTTCCTTGGGCTTTGGCTGCAGCCTCCCCCTACCCCCTACCCCCCCCCCCCCCCCGCATCATATGGAGGTTCCCGGGCTAGGGGCCGAATCAGACCTACAACTGCTGGGGCGTATGCCACAGTCACAAGCACCATCATATCCAAGCTGCGTCTGCAACCTACACCGCAGCGCAAGGTGATGCCACCAGATCCTAAACCCACTGTGGAAGGCCTGGGATCGAACCTGCAACCTCATGGTTCCTGGTTGGATTCCTTTCCACTATTCCACGACGGGAACTCCTGGGCTTTGGCTTTTGACAGGTGGAGGGACACAGCTTTCTGAAACGGTGGGGCCAGGGCAAGGCATAGAAACATAAGATGGATGTGAGCCTGCGCCTATTCTTTTCTCGTGTGCTGGGAAGATAAGGTGGCTCTTGCCAGCTGGGATTTCATTTCCCCACAAACGATCAGGCTCTTAAGGTATCAGGCAGGGAAGAGGGAGAGTCAGAGTTCCCATTGTGGCTCAGTGGTTAATGAATCTGACTAGGAACCATGAGGTTGCAGGTTCCATCCCTGGCCTTGCTCAGTGGGTTAAGGATCCAGCATTGCCGTGAGCTGTGGTGCAGGTTGCAGATGTGGCTCAGATCCCGCGTTGCTGTGGCTCTGGTGTAGGCCAGCGGCTACAGCTCCGATTGGACCCCTGGCAGGGGAACTTCCATATGCCGCAGGAGCGGCCCTAGAAAAGGCAAAAAGCCGAAGGTGGGGGGGGGGGGGGGACAGAAGAAGAGTGAGAATCACGGTCGGAAGAACATGGGGAAATCGGTGCTAGGTGCCTGGGTGTGTGAGTTCACACGGAATGCTAACCCAGACCCCTGGCCAGCCACATTTGGGGTATCTATCAACTTGACTCTCCACTCTCCAGCTCACCTGGGTGGTGCTGCCCTGCCCTGCCCTGCTCATGTAAGACCTGGCTCCTCCAGGGATGGCTTTGCACCAGAGGGAGACGGGGCAAAGTCACTGAGCTTAAGGTAATTTCTCCAAGAGAGACTCTGGGAGAAGGAGACCAGCTGGGTTTCTGTGTGTTCATTTTTCTTCCTGTCTGCTTGTTTGGTGCAGGCCAGTCCATGTGCCGAGACATTCAGAAACTCTGTACTAGCTGAGACTCAGACCTTGTTCCGAAATAAGCAAAGGGACTTTGAGCTGGGATCACTCCCTGACAAGTAGCTAGCAAAGAAGTTTCCCGTAGCTCTCAGGCCCCATCCCCGCCCTCAGGCGGGTGGGCGTGGGGAGGGGGTGGGGGGGGAGGGGAGGGGCTCGTTCAGGCAGGCAGGCAGGCAGGCAGGCAGGCAGGCAGGCAGGCGCTGGTTCATTAGTCCCGCACCCCCCCACTCCCGGCCCCAGCTGCCCGCCCCACCCCCCACCCCCGGCCGCCATCCCTGCTGCGCCGCCTCTCGCTTCCCAAATCGCCTGGACTCACGCCCGGGAAGGGGGGGAGGGGAGATCAGGAAGATCCAGGCCTCAGGGCCTGGGTTCAATCACTTCATTCAAATGCAGAAACTCTCCAGTCAAGTCAGAGGTGGTGACTTTTCCTGGAGCTTCTCTTTAGGGAAAGTGTTTTTTTTCCCCTCTTTCCCCAATTTCCCTACCCTCAGGCTGCCCCTCGCAGACTGCATGGAGGGGGGTGGGGGAGGATGTGTGCACGAAACTCGCCTCGTGTCAGGCCAAAGGAGCCCCCGCCATTTCCCAACCCGGGAAACCCCGCAAAACTTCTGGAGCATGTTGGCCTTGGTGTGGGAATGGACATCTTCACTTGCCATCTTCCTTTGCACGAGGAGGAGATTTTCATCTCCTGCTGTCTGGGGGCCAGAAAGGAGGGCCAGAGTGTCCCTTTGGTGTGGGCCGGTCCTTAAGTCATTTTACCTCACAGGAATCACCCACACAGGGCATGGAGACACGTTTGGGGTCCGCCTCCTCCGAAACGTCCCGGGAAACCTCACGTGTGAAAAACTGAGCTGGGGAGGTCCCATCGTGGTGCAGAAGTGGAAATAAATGCAACTAGGAACCATGAGGTGGCAGGTTCCATGCTCAGCCTCGCTCACTGGGTTACGAATCCCACGTTGCCATGAGCTGTGGGTAGAGGAGAGTGAGAAGGAGAGGGAGGGAGGGGGAAGGGAGAGATCCTCCATTTATGGAACTGGTTTCCTTGTTTTGAGATGACGTCGCTTTGGTGAAACAGTTGTCAGATGGCCTCTCAAAAGGCGGTGATGTGGATGGGCTCCCCGAACCAGGCCCACAGAAACCAAAGGAACGAAGGGGTTAATCCTTGGAGCCAGAGTTCCCTCCTCTGAAACTGAAACCAAGCTCAAGCCCGGGAGTGCTGGTGTGTTGGAGCCAGAGACATTGTTACAGCTAAAAGCTACTTTGAAATAGTCTCCATTAGGTTATGGCTTGCCTTGGCCCACGAACTTATGACTAATGACTACTGTCGAGTCAGAGTTGTAGTGAACCTGGTGTTTTCTCTACCCTTGAAACACTCCCTAAGGATTGCGCCCCCCCCCCCACCCCGTGGATGAGCAATCTTCACTCCGGAGAGAAGGTCAAAATGCCATAACCCCAAAGACACTAGAAACATTCCATGGACCACCTGACTCCAGCCTTGATGACTTTGAAATGGTCTATCCTAATCTCCTATCCAGGGAGAATGCAAGCACCCTGATGCTTCTAGACAGCTCCGCCACCCCCATGCCCACCATTAAGCTAAACCTATAGAACCCCTTGCTATCCCCTCTCAAGGGAGGACACAGTTTTGAGGTCCTTAGCCTGCTGTGGCCTCCTTAGCCTGGCAAAGCAATAAAGCTGTTCTTTATGCTTCACCCAAAACTCTGTCTCTGAGACTTAATTGGAGCTGGAGTACCAAGGCCGGTTTGGGCTGCCAAACTTTCCTGGAACTTTCAAACTGTTACATATGAAGAACGGAGCCGGTGACTCTGTGTGTGTGTGCGTGTACGTGTGAGAGAGACACAGAGAGACAGACAGAGACAGTGAGTGAGACAGAGAGAGACAGAGGGAAGAGAGAGGGAGAGGGGAAAGTCCCTTCAGTCTTTTGTTTTCTCGGTTTGTTTGTTTGTTTGTTTGTTTTGTCTTTTTGCCATTTCTTGGGCCGCTCCCATGGCATATGGAGGTTCCCAGGCTAGGGGTCGAATCGGAGCCATAGCTGCCAGCCTACGCCAGAGCCACAGCAACGTGGGATCTGAGCCGTGTCTGCGACCGACACCACAGCTCACGGCAACGCTGGATCCTTAACCCACTGAGTGAGGGCAGGGATCGAACCCACAACCTCACGGTTCCTAGTCGGATTCGCTCACCACGGAGCCATGACGGGAACGCCCCTTCAGTCTTTTGAAAGGCCCCTCTGAGAATGCCGTCAGGTGTTGGGGCCAACTTTCCGAGGGGCTCTTAGAGAAATGAACACAGGGTGATGGTTTCACTCTCAGAGACCATTTCTCTGATGTGTTCATCGAGGGACTCCACGGGCTTCCGTTTTCAGGGCCTCGGGACAAGCGATACGTGTTCTCATCCGCAAGGATGCCAGGTCCAAAGGGTGGGAGAAAATGGGAAACGCTGATGAAGAGAGTTGTAGCCAGAGATGGAAGGCAACTGGAAAAACTTCAGGATCCAGTCCAGTTTTCCAGCCACTGAGTTTCTGATTTCTGGAAGGATTTGGGTAGGGAGGAAAAGGTCAAGGATTCTCCATCCCTCTGACAGAGGTATAAGTTACAAAGTAGATGTACAACTTTTGAGAAAAAAACGAACAAACAAAGAAACAACCAAACAAACAATTTTTGTCCCTTTGTCTTTATCAGGAAAAGTGAAAGATGGAGAGAGGGAGGGAGGGAGGGAGGGAGGGAGGGTGGGTTGGATGGATGGATGGATGGATGGATTTGGGGGGCGGGGAGAAGATTCTTAGATCCTAATGACCCAATGCTTTCTCTAGTCCTGGGCCTTTAGGTGATATATCTATATCTATATATCTATATCTATCTGTATACACACACACACACACACACACACACACACACACACACACACACGTAGTTATTTTCTGTTTCTAGGGCTGCACCCATGGCACATGGAGGTTCCCAGGCTAGGGGTCCAATCGGAGCCGTAGCCACCGGCCTACACCAGAGCCAGCACAACGCGGGATCCGAGCCCTGTCTGCGACCTACACCAGAGCTCACGGCAACACCCGATCCTGAACCCAACGAGCGAGGCCAGGGATCGAACCCGCACCCTCAGGCCTCCTAGTCGGATTCGTCCAGCCATGACGGGAACTCCTACATATGTATATAGTATGCATATAGTATATCTTTTTTTAATGCCCACGCCCCAGCCCTATGGAAGTTCCCAGACTCACGGTCGAATCAGAGCTGTAGCTGCGGGCCTACCCCACAGCCACAGCAACGCGGGATCCTTAACCCACCAAGCGAGGCCAGGGGAGGGATCGAACCCACATCCTCACGGATCCTAGTCGGGTTCATTACCGCTGAGCCCTGATGGGAACTGCAGGGGACATCTTTTTTTTTTTTTTTTTTTTTTTTTTTAAGATGTAAGTTTGTTGTGGTTGTTGTGGTTGTTGGTTGTTGTTGTTGCTTTAGCTCGGCATACAGTGGGCTTGCTTACAATGTTGTGTTCGTTTCAGGTGTACAGTCAAGGGGATTCAGTGATCCATCTACATCCATCTATCCCTCCGTTCTTTTTCAGCGTCTTTTCCCCTCTAGGTGATTCCAGAATATTGGGCCATTCCTTCCTTGTGGGTGGGAACACCAGCGTGAAAAAAAACCATCACGGGGGAGTTCCTGTCGTGGCACCATGGAAGCGCATCCGACGAGGAACCTTTGCAGGGAAGGGTGTGGGTTCGATCCCTGGCCTCGCTCAGGGGGGCGGTAAGGATCCGGCAGGCAGTGCCGTGAGCTGTGGTGTCGGTCGCAGACGCGGCTCGGATCCCACATGGCTGTGCCTGTGGCGTAGGCCAGCAGCCGTAGCTCCGATTCAACCCCTCGCTTGGGAACTTCCATATGCCACGAGGGCAGCCCTAAAAAGCAGAGGGGGGAAAAGAAATCATGAGGGCGGGGGAGAGGGATCCATGAGGAGGATGGGATGAACATATACACACACAAAAGAGTCTCTATCCAATAGACGACGAACAGGGACCCCTACGCCACCTTCTGGAATCCAAACGCCAAAACCACAAAGCAGAGTTCCCGCCATGGCGCAGTGGAAATGAGTCCGACCAGGAACCATGAGGTTGCAGGTTCGATGCCTGTCCACCTCGCTCAGTGGGTAAAGGATCCGGTGTTGCCGTGAGCTGTGGTGTTGGTCCCAGACGCGGCTCGGACCTGGCATTCCTGTTTCTGTGGTGTAGGAGGTCAGCAGCTAAAGCCTCCGATTCGATCCGTCATCTGGGAACCTCCATATGCCGTGGGTGTGGCCCTCAACACACACACACACACACACACACACGCACGCACGCACGCACGCACACACGCACACGCACACGCACACGCACACACACACACACTCTGGAACCCCCTAAATGGGAGAAAACCGGACACAGTAGTTTTTTAGGGGTCCAGTCTCTGTGACAGGTGAGGATATCAGGCTTGCATCGAGGGAGGGAAGGCTTCACCCCACGCAGAAAACACACCCACCTACCCACCGACCGACCTTCCTTCCTTCTTTCCTTCCTTCCTTCCTTCCTTCCTTCATGAGAGAACAGTTGGATGACCCATCCTAAGTGTCGGTTGAATGAAGTCTAGTTACCAGGGTTCAGAGTGGGGGAGGGAGAGGGGTAGGAAGTCTGAAGCCTCTGGCGACTCTCCGAAATGTTCTCCCCCCAGGGTGACAGAGCCAGCAGGTCAGGCACTGCCTTCTCTAGAAACCTTCCTGCCCATGTCCAAGGGGGTGTGGGGGGTTGGGGGTGTGGGGCAGGGAGTGGGCCAGGGAGCCTGGAGAAACCCAGACCACCAAGCGGCCATTCTCCCATCGCCCCGACTGTTTGTTGAATGAACATAATGGACGTGATCCAAGTCTGCCACGCCGCCGCCGCCGCCGCCGCCGCCGCCACCACCACTTTCTCCATCATCTCCCCCACCCCCTTGCCTGCAGCCATCTTTGAAAAGGCTGCTGTTGTGGCTGCCTTTGCATGAAAGTGAGTGAGGACCCCTCCCTAATACGGAGTGTTTCAGTCCCTGGTGTCTCTGACAGCTCGCTCATGTATTGGTTGTGAACCATCTTGCCTTGAGGATTTGGAGGATTCGTGAACATTGCAGGAGCCATGGGAGCAGTGAAGTCCTTATCGCCAACCCGACACCCCCCCCCCCCAAATTTCGTGGCAGGGAGCACACTTTTCTTTCACCCAAGAGATTTATTTCCTGCTTTCTGAAGAGAGAAGGAAAGGAGGGTCAGAATGGTCCTCTGGTGTCTGGTGTCCTGTCCCTTTCATTGCACACACTCCTAGTGCCACTGCGGGAGGCACGTTCGGGGCGCGGGGTGGGGTGGGGGTGGGGGACCTGCTGCACGCACCCGCCCCTCACTTTCAAATGCGAAACTCAAGGAGGATGTGAATGTCCTCCATGCCACCGATCAGGTGAACGGGATGGCTTTCTAGGGAAATCCTGGTGTTTCCTTTCACTGCCATGACGAACACCCAGAAACAACCCTGTAAGTTCATACAACTTTGTCAGTCAACTGTATTCCAATAAAATGAAAAAGCAAGACACAGACACACCCACACGCACACACACACACACGCGCGCGCACACACGCACCCCAACCCAGAACCAAACACCCTCTCCTGAAATGGGGGGGCGGGCCCACCGGAGAATGAGCAAGAGAATTCCAGAGTCGGTAGGAAAGTGTCATCTGCAGCGGTGTGAAAAACCCCAAGCTCTTTTCTTCCTGTCAAGGTGAATAAACTTTGTTAATGGGAGTGGGTGCCCTCAGTGTGCCCTCCGAGAGGAAAGGCAGGGAGCATTTTCTCCCTGAAGAGCTTAGTGCTGTCATAGCACTGACGGACAGGATGAACGATCGGTGAGAGGTGGCAGCAGCAGTGGTGGCCGCCTGCACTGCCTGGGCGGATTGGAAACATAGACGAGCCACCAAGACTGCGTGTGACACCCCCGTGGGCCACCCCCCCCCCCCCCCGTCTGTACAGTGACAAGAGTCCTTTGGGGGAAAAGGGAGGGTGGGTGCTCTTCCAGTGTGTCTGTCTGCATTCACCAGGTGTGGGAGAGAAGACAGATGTTTGTTTCCACTATCGTTCGGAGGACTTGCCCAAGAGTACCACGTCCCCCCAAAGATAGCACCGGAAGAGAGATGCACGAGGTTTCTGAATGCATGCCGTGGGTGCTCCAGGCTGCCTCCAGGCCGCCCCCTCGCCCTCGCCCTCCCCCTCCCCCTTGCCAGAGGCAGACGTTCCTTGAAACAGCTGGCTTTGAACTTGGGCTTCTAGAGGAAGGTTTTTCTCCTGCTTTCAAGACGGGAAGAAGAGGGTGTCCGTCTCACATCCGTCCTTTCCAGAGGGCCCTGGATTCCAGATCCTCCACATGCCAGCGCCAAAGCCGAAGCGGTCGGTCTGGGGGTGCCCCATTCGGGTTCCCTCCCCACACACCTGCACGCGCGCGCGCACACACACACACACACACACACGCACGCACCGGGAACAGTGTGATCTCCCACGCCCCCGAAAAGCTTCAGAATGGCCTCAGTCCGAGGCAGTAGACCTATGTATGTCCTCACACCTGTTCAAATAATGTCTGCCCTCAGCCCCACCATCCCCTGCCTCTTTTAAGGACAAAGGCACTGTAGGTTTCCCTGGGGAAGGGAGACTCCATGGCATGTAAATCACAGTCTTAAGGAAAAGGATAATAGCATATGCCGGGGGGGGGGGGGGGGGGGGGAGAAAGAAGGGGGGGGAGGGGGGGGACCCGCGGTGGTGTGCTTGTGAGGGAGAGAGACAGAGACAGACAGGGAGGGACGGAGGATAGGCAGACAGTGAGAGGCAGAATCAGAGGGAGAAAGAGGAGGAGGGGAGAGAGACAGAGAAAGTGAAACAGAGCTAGGTATAGAGGACGCTGTGGCTGGGTCGGATTCTGCGTGTTCTCAGTGAAGTCGTCCTAAGGCCTCTGGAGGTCCAGATCACTGCTTGGGGCCGGAAGTCTGTCTGCCCTTCCCTACCCATCTGAAGAGCTGTGGTTTGGGCTTTCCAGCCGGGAACCCCTCTTTCTGCCTCTTTGTCCAACACACAAGGTTCGTGGGACCCAGAAATCCCATTCTGAGAGCACCCTAGGAACAGTCCTTTCCATACGGCGCAGGAGGCCCCTGTGCCAAGAGATCCAAAGTCTGGAGCCTCTGTTCTCCCCCCCCCCCCCCCTTCCCTCCACGGACAAAATCTTGCCTTGTATTCCTTTTTTTCTCAGGGACTCTGAAGGACATGTATCATTGTACAACCATGGGGAAGATGCTTCCATTCCCTCTGGAATGATGGATGTGGTCGCATGTCTCAAGGAGGCTCCAATTCTTTGAGCAGGACTCCCGATGGTGCCATCCCATCGTCCCTCCCCTCCCCTCCCCTCCGGCTCGCTCGGTCACGGTTCCCCTCCTTTTTCCTCCCCTCCAGGTTATCTTCAGGTCTGCCGCCCACTTGTAACTCCTCCCCCACTTGGAAGTGGCCTCTTCCGGCCCCGAACTTGGTCGTCCCAGGCCCACCCCGGGAGCCATCTGGCGGACCTTTTCGGAGACTATAAAAAGCAGCCTACGGCAGGGGGCGTCGCAGGACCAACGAACGCATCGGGATGGATCGCTGTGTGGCGACATGGATTCTCCAGGCAGGGCAGGCATAAGGCCTGGACTCTTTCCTCCTGGAGCCCATTTCTTCATCCGTGGCCTTGAAGACGAACCACGCCGACCACGGACCGTGGACCTTGGCCTTCACCTTTCATTTCCGAACGGCAGCCAGGGCATCCATTGTCACCACCGCGGAAAAGGTGTCCACAAAAAGGACAGGTGAGCACCTCCATGGCATGCAGTGTCATCGCCACCCCCACCCCGGCTTTAAAGGGTCCTCTTTCAAGTAATCACGTTGCCACAGCTGGGACTTGGATCGGATCCCTGGCTCCGGAACCCCATATGACCTGGGGCCGGCCAATGCATCCCTCCATAGCGTCCTAAATCCGTACATCGTTGATTCAGGACTTTCCCTCGTGGCACAGAGGAAACGAATCTGACCAGGAACCATGAGGTTGCGGGCTCCATCCTTCGCCTCACGCAGGGGGTTGAGACGAGGCTCAGATCTGGCACGGCTGCGGCTCGGGCGTAGGCCAGCAGCCGTAACTCCAGTTCGACCCCTAGCCTGGGAAGCTCCATAGACCGTGGGTGCGGCCATCCGAAGACCAACAAGAACCTCCTCACCGTCCTAATACAGGGACAGCAACGTTGTCACGGCAAGGGCGGCGGGGCGGCGCGGGCCAAATAAAATGCTATGCACCCAAGTGTTTGATTTCAATAGAGAAGAAAGAAATCACTAGGCCAGAGGGGAAGCTCAGAAAACATCGAACACAAAACGACACACCCTGT
>NC_139390.1:58255000-58272500 GCF_054392235.1 Sus scrofa | reverse complement strand
GGCAAGGGCTGTGGGGCAGGGACGCGGGTGCCTGCCCAGGGAGAGGAGAAAGGACCCAGGCACGCCAGGCAAACCAGCACGGGGTCACACCACCACACACACGAGGGCAGTCCCATGACACCTGGGACACCAGGCGGCCTCAGTCGCCCCAGAGCACTCCACGACCCGGCCCCACCAACCAGGGCCCCATGTGCAAAGGCTTCCCCCCCCCTGCCACGTGGGGGGGGTTCGTCCGCCTCATCTCACCCATCCGTCCATCTTTCCACCCTCATCTCATCCGTCCTTCACCTAGTCCACCCTCCAGGGCCTGACGCCTGGGGGAAACGCTCCTGAGCGAGGCGGCCCGAACCATGCTCGCTCACCACCTCCACACCACCAGCTGCGACCCCAGGCGAGTGCGGGAAGAACCGACGGGCGGCTCGCAGCGGGGGAGGCAGGGGCAGAGGCCGCCGGGGGACGGGGCGCATCCCCCTCCTCCACTTCCCCTTCCAAGGGGAGGGGCACCACGCGCCCACGCAGCACACAGCCCGGCGCTGGACGCCAAAACCCGGCCCGGCCCGGCGTGACCCTCCCCCAACTCGGAGGGGGGAGGCACAGGCCGCATTAGGCAAAAGAGCAGCGCTTGGCCCCCACCGCGGGGGCCAGCGCACCCCTCGCGCGAGGGCGGCTCTTGCCCACACGCTGTGGCAAGTAGCGCCGGCAGCTACTGCCCTGCAGACTTCAGGAGGGGCGGCGGCTGGGGGGTCCAGGTACCCCAAGGCCCCCCTCTCAGATCGCTAGAGAAGGCTTTCTCACCGAGGGCGCGTCGTGCCCCACACACCATCGCTCGCCCCTTCGGGGACCCACGGGAGTGGGAACACTCCCAAAAAGTGGGAAGTCAGAAGGGGGGGGGGTCTGCGGTATGGGTAAAGCACACAGCCCATGTGAGCGTCCACGGTCAGAGCCGGGAGGGCAAGAGTCTGTGCTGCCACCAGGCTTGCCTTTCAGACTTTTCCACGTGGGTGGAGGGATGCCACGTCCGGAAAGCCAGACGGGGACCCCCCCTTCACATCTCCCGGCCCACCGCGGTCGCTCTCACGACCACATGCAGCCTTCCCGGTCAAGGGAGAAGCATGGGGCGTGCCACTCAAGGGCCAAGGGCTGCCCTCACTGGCACACAGTGAGGGAGACCCATGACAAGGGGTCCACCTGAGCCCCTCCCGGGGAGGGGACACAAGCTTCCCCTGCCTTACCGTCTCGACCCCCTCCCCTGAGCTTTAGGAAGCTGCTCGTGGGGCACGCCACCACCACAGTGGGGACCCGAGGGGACTCACCGCTGGGAGAGGAAAACGACACCACCGCTCGGCCTCGGGCATCTGACAGGCAACCCGGAGTACTCCAGGGGCACCACAGAGGACCAGGGGAGGCACGCTCACGCACCCGCAGGGATGCGAAGCATGGCAGCGAGGGAGGCCTCCCCCCACTTTGGGGAGGGACCGCTCGCAAGGCACACGCCAAGGAGGCAAAGCGAGAATGCCTGCTGCGTCCCAAAGGACCCAGGCCCCCCCCCCCGACTGACACCCGAAGGCAGCAGGGCGGGAGACCAGAGGTCAGGCTGGAGGCCGCACCCCTGCCTTCCCCCACACCACCCGCAGGTGGGGGAGGAGCAGCGAGGGGCCCGCGACAGAATGAGAGGCGCGGCCCAACTCACCATGAGCGGCCGTCCCTCACCTGGCGCGGCTTAAGCCCAAGCCCAGGAGAGCGCCACATCACCACATCGATCAGTCCTGGCAGAGCCAGGGAAGAGCCCAGAAGAGGGGAGGGAGGGAGGGAGGGAGGGAGGGCCAGCAAAGACAATCACCACGGGGGCCTGCTTCAGCTTCACCGGCCCCCCCTCCTCCTCCTCCTCCTCCTCCTCCCCTTCCTCTCTCAGGGGAGAGACAGCGGCTGACAACCCCGGGAGGGAGAATGCCTGACACGTGGCACGGAGCCAACAGGGTGGGGTTGTTCCAGCCGAGCCGCCGGGTGCCCGCAGCAGGGAGGCACACAGGGTAGAAGACCCCACAGGGCCACGCGCCCTGCCGCCCTCGGGTCAGCCAAAGACCGGAGGGGACACCGCAGCATGGGCCAGCTGGATGCACAAGCGAGAGCCGGCGCACAGGCCCAGGCGAGCGGCCCCCACGCGGGGTGCAAAGGGCAGGGTCAGGCCTTGGACAGCAGCCGAAAGCCCAAAGCCCCCCACGTGCATCCAGAGGCCCAAGGTCTCCAGCGACAGGCGCTGAAGAGGATCGTGTCAGCATCTACCTGGTGACAGAAAAGGCCTATTTCGGCCGCGAAAAATGTCCATGCCCAGCAGCGGGGCCCACCCACAGGACGTGGGGGTATCCCCGGAACCCCCATCCGGACACTTGTCCCCCAGCCCTGCCCTAGAGTCGCCAGACCCAGCGCTCTCAGGGCCATCTGGTCGACCCGGGGAGCGTGACCGCAAGGAAGGGACAGGGACAGGAAGGAGGTGGAGCCGGCCGGCCAGCCGGGGAAGCCCTTCCCGGCTTGCCCACGCGGGCAGGTATCGGTCTGTCCGGAGCTCCAGACGGGGACTTGGCTCCCCCAAAATCCAGGACACACCATCCAGCTCAGGCCGGTCCCCACCTCCCGACAGATCGACCGACCGACAGGGAAACACTCCGAGGGCGGGGGGGCGGGGGGGGGGGGAATGAGAGCGTGGGAAACGAAGTCTTGTCCAACGACCGGGACCCTACATGGGCACGCCTCAGGCCCAGGTGCACCCTTCCCGGCCACACCCGGGAGCAGGGGGCCGGCGGGGTACCATCCACCATCTCCGGATCCATCAGGACTTGGAAAAAAAATGTTTCCACGGAGGCGCCTCCGACGAACGGACCCCGCGAAGGAAGGCGCCGGGGCCCGAGCCACCCTTTCCGCTCCACCCCTCACGGCTTGTGCCGGTCTAGACCTCGTCAGTACGACTCCGCACGGGCCGGCGGTAGCCATCAGTCGGGGGGCAGGGGGGGAGGGACCCATGCCGGCATGACGACCGGGAAACAAGCGTGCCGGCCACCGAGCCTGTCGCGCCCTCCAACGCCCTCACAGCGCACAGCCCGGGCCGCTCCTCACTTCGGGGATGAGAGGCTGGAGGGACGGCGGGCGGGAGTCATTCACGCTCCAAAGGGCGACCCGGGACAAGGCCAGGCCACCCGAGCACAGGCAGTCCCGGGCGCCGCACACCCTCTCCCCTCGCTAGGGAGGCGGCCCGGCCCAGGCCTGGTCGGTCCCCGGGGCCGGAGCGGCAAGAGCGGATGCTGGTCGACCCGGCCAGGCGGCCCCAGAACCTGCCTGGGGAGCGCGGTGACAGTCACTCCCTCACAGGCCTGCACGCCCAATCTCCGGTGAGAGAGGGACACTCCCAGGCCTCTGAGCCACCGGAGCTGTCGCCGCCAGTGTCGCCAGCCTCCCGGAACTCTGACTCAGGCCGGATGGCTGAGTCACATCCCTCGCGAAGGTCCCCAAAGCTGCAGAGGGAAGGGACGATATAAAAGCGGACACTAGATGGCACGCGACAACCGCCACCAACGTCACCAGGACAGATCCGGAAGGCCGGCCGGCCGGCGGCGACACAACGACACAGCGCCGGCCACCCAAATGCCCGAGCTCTTCCCGGGGCCGAGGCGCCAGGCGTCCTGCACGACCGCGAGGCTTCCACTACGGAGCTGCCTCCTGGCAAGGCACTGCGTGGCGTGATGGCAGCAGATGGAAAGAGGGGGGCGGCGGCGGCGGCGGCGGCGGCGGCGGGGAAGGAGCTGGGAAGAGGTTCTCGCTGTTGCCTAGAAGGAGCCGCGCTCGCTCCCCCAAGCATGTCCCTTCCTGGGCTTGGGAATTCCAGAGAGAAGCCGGCGCGGTGAGGGTGGCACTAGCGAGAGAGATCTCAGGTTCCCCTCCACCTTCTCTTCTCTCCCCCACCCCCACCCCACCTCCCTGCACGGAGCTGGAGGAGGGAGGGAGAGAGGGAGGGCGGGAGGGTAGGCGGGGACTGGCAAAAACGAAACCCGGCAAGCTCTCGGAGAACGACAACGCAGGAGTCGGTATACCTGCCACCCTTACCGACGGAGACGGTCTGTCAAAAGCAGACAAGCAAAGCCCAGAAGCTTAGGAAGGGAGAGAAGGATACAGTCGATCCTAGGAAAGTGGAAATGAAAATCTCTCTCTGCATAGACTGAGACAAAGTCCAAAGAGAACAAATGGCTGCCTGGGGCAAATGCTCTGGTGGTCAGGTCATAGAAACATGGATTTCAGCATGACTGACCAACCACAACGGAGGGAAAGTACAACGCAACACTATGAGTGTGTGTGTATGTGTGGGGGGGTGAACTGAAATCTCATCCAAAACAAAACAAAACAAAACAAAAAAAGGAAAACAACCCCCCCCCCAAAAAAAACCCAAAAAACAACAACAGATGAAGAAGAAGAAGGAAGCCCACGACCAACAGGGTCAAGGCTCCTGCTTTCTCACCGCGGTGGCTCTGGTTGCCCCTGTGTGGTGCAGGTTCCATCTCTGGCTCAGGAAAAACTTCCACTTGCTGCCCGTGTGTGTGGCCAAAAAGTAAAACATAAAGCTGAAACAGGAGGGAGAGGGGGTGGAGAAAACCCGAAACAAACAATAAACTTTGCAAGTCTCAGGATTGCCATCCTGGGGTAGTGGAAACAAATCCGACCAGGAACCATGAGGTTGCAGGTTTGATCCCTGGCTCACTTGTTGGGTTAAGGATCTGGCATTGCCGTGAGCTGTGGTGTCTGTCACAGACGCGGCTCGGATCCCGCGTGGCTGTGCCTGTGGTGTAGGCCGGCAGGTAAGGCTCCGAACTGACCCCTAGCCTGGGAACCTCCATGTGCTGCGGGTGTGGCTCCCCCCCAAAAAAAAACCAGAAAGAGAGAGAGAGAGAGAGAGAGAGAGAAGGAAAGAAAGAAAGAAAGAAAGAAAAGAGAAAGAAAGAGAGAGAGAGAGAGAGAGAGAGAGAAAGAAAGAGAAAGAAAGAAAGGAAGGAAAGAGAAAGATAGAGAGAGAGAGAGAGAGAGAGAAAGAAAGAAAGAAAGAAAGAAAGAAAGAAAGAAAGAAAGAAAGAAAGAAAGAAAAAGAAAGGAGAAAGAAAGGAAGGAAAGAGAAAGAAAGAAAGAAAAGAAAAAGAAAGAGAGAGAGAGAAAAGAAAGAAAGGAAGAAAGGAAGGAAGGAAAGAAAAAGAAGGAAAAAGAAATCCATCTCGGAGTTCCCGCTGTGCCTAGGTCACAGCTGAGCCTCAAGTTCGATCCCTGGCACAGGAAAGGCAGTGCAGCAGGAAAAAAAAAAAAAAAAAAAGAACAACTCCATCTTGCTGGTTGGGCAGGGGAGATGCAATTGCCGGATGACATTCCACAACTCTGCCAAACTGGCAAAACCACGACGCACTTAGTACAGGAGTCATTGAAGACATGGATGTGAAAGCATCTTCTTGCTATCGATTCATTTCCCACAATCCCAGGAAGAGCCATTGGAACAGGGCTCCCATTCTTGGCACGATATCTTTTCTATGTGTGGGTGGACGCATCTTTTCTCATGGTTGTTTTCCTTTTGACCAAATTTAACTTCAGCCTCCACCATGTCATCTTTTGGGCTCTCAAGCCTGCCATGAGAATATGGTCACCAAAGTCCTCGCCCAGAGGCACCTTTGCCCACCACCAGTGCCGCCGTCTCCCCCCACCTCCTCCTCCTCCTCCTCCTCCTCCTCCTCCTCCTCCTCCTCCTCCTCCTCCTCCTCCTCCTCCTCCTCCTCCTCCTCCAACCCCCGCCAAGCACCCCCCCCCCCCACCCCGCTTTGTATTGTTCAGCTGTCTTGCACTGGTCTCTCACACGGTGGCGGTGTGGTCCTATGCATGATTCCCAACCACATTCAAGTGGACTTCCGGGATCATCATTTTCTGTTTCCTAACTGCACTTTCGTCGTTCTTAGGAGGTTTGCTTCCCTTCCCCCCCCACCCCCCCCCCACCCCGCGCGCGCGCACGCTTGGTGTTGAATCGGAGCTGCATCTGCTAGCCTGAGCCACAGCCACAGCAACGGCGGGATCCGAGCCACATCTGAGACCTTATGCCACAGCTCGCGGAAAAATGCCAGATCCTTAAACCCCTGAGCGAGGTCAGGGATCAAACCTGCCACCTCGTGATTCCTAGTCCGATTCGTTTCCGCCGCGCCATGACAGGAATTCCTTCCTGTGTTCTTTTGGGTCATGGTTGTTTCCAGCTCCACAGAATTCCTCCCCGTGCTCATGTGACATCTGGGATGTGGCGGGTTGGGGGGGGGGGGGCAAGGTTTCGTTCCCCTACAGTCATGCCTTGAAAAAAGTCGTGTACAACGTTTCACATTCCAGATCCAGAAGCTGAATCCGCAGCCGGTTCCATCTCATGAAACCGATCTCCCAGCCCAGGAAAACCAAAGGTCGTGGTTGGAGCCCGTGATAAACCCCAGGTCTGAGTCCCGAGCACTGCTGCTCAGGGAAGATTTCGAGGTGTCAGGGTCCAAGGATCCTCCTGGGCACTTGGAAATGTCTCCGATGTGTGCAGGCAGGCATGAGGATGAGAAGGGGCTAAAGAGGGGCAGAGGGTGGTGATCTCTTGTCGGTGGATGTCAAGGGTTGGCGCTTCCTTTTGTGGATCTCCCGGAAAAGTCAAATGTGGGAGAAAAACTGGACCCGTGAGTTCGAGGAGAGGGATGGCCAGAGAAAACCAGAAGAATTCCATCTGCCGACCATTGGGTAGGTAGGAGGGCAAAAACCGAAACCTCGAGCATGACATGAACAGAACCACATGCTTCTAGCCACCCATAAACCCCGTAAGATAAGATCGTTTCTGCTGAGATACCCTCTCCCTCCCCCCACCCACCCAGGGCGAAGGATCCCTGGGTGGTGGCAGAGGGGCGGCAGCAGTCAGTGGCAGTGGCGGCGGGCATGGAACTTCCACAGGCCCTGGGGACACACCCCCCGCCCCCAGAAACCCCTAGAAGCTTGGAATTCTGATGTCTGTGGTGTGATGACCATAAACACTGGCTTTTGTGCCATGTCTGCTAGAAGATATGGTTTCCATGACAAATAAAGTGATTTTTAGCAAGTTTTTCTCCACTTGAGATGTATTGAAAATACGTCTTCATTCAGGGGGAGGTAGGTGTAGGTGACAGACGTGGCCGCTCAGCTCAGATCGGGTGATCTGGCAGGGCATAGCTCTGGCTGAGGTGCAGGCCAGCAGCTACAGCTCCGATTCTTCGACCCCTAGCCCAGGGAACTTCCATATCCCAAGGGTGCACTCCTAAAAAACAAAAAACAAAATGAACAACACACAAAGAGGGAGCATCTCATCGATGGCAGACCAAATTCCAATGTATATGTATACGTGTACATAGGTATGTACGTATGGATGTGTGTGTGTATGTGTATATTATCGAGAGAGAGAGAGAGAGAGAGAGAGAGAGAGAGAGAGAGAGAGAGGATTTTTTAGAGCCATAACTGTGGCATACGGAAGTTCCCAAACCAGGGTTCGAACCGGCATACATGGATACTAGTCGGGTTTGTTACCACTGAGCCACAACAGGAACTCCCCACATTCCAATATTTAATGAGAAAATACATTTTTGATGCTTTAGGCAACCCTGCAAACACCCTTATTTAAGTGACTGGACTTAACAAAAAGGAATCCCTAGCACCTAGTAACAGAACAAAGATAAAGAAACACAAGGCAGGAATTCCCGTTGTGGCTCGGTGGAAACGAACCCGACTAGCATTGACCCCTAACCTGGGAACCTACAAAATGGCACATGTGAAGCCCTAAAAGAAGACTACACACACACACACACACACACACACACACACACACACGGCACAGACAGATGCGAAAGGAAAAGAAAAGGAAGGAAAAAAGAAAAGGGAAGAAAGAGAGAAATGAACAGGCAGAGCAAGCCATTGTGAATGATCTCTAGGGACAGATATTTTTCTCCAAGCATAATTTTATTTTTCCCCAAGTGATACCAGACCTTCTCTCTCTCTCTCTCTCTCTCTCTCTCTCTCTCTCTCACACACACACACACACACACACTCTCCCTCCCTCTCTCTCTCTCTTTGAAAAAATTTATGTATTTAGTGGAGTTCCCATTGTGACTCAGCAGGTAGGAATCTGACTAGCATCCATGAGAGTGCTGGTTTGATCCCTGGCCTCGCTCAGTGGGTGAAAGATCTGGCATTGCCCTGAACTGTGGTGTAGGTTGCAGACACAGATCGGACCTGGTGTTGCTGTGTCTGTGGTGTAGGCCAGTGGCTCAAGCTCTGATTCCCTAGCCTGGGAACCTCCGTGTGCCGTGAGTGCCACCCGAAGAAAGCAAGGGTAAAAAAAAAAAAAAAAAAAGAAACATAAAAACCTGGATTGGGGAGATCCCATTGTGGCTCATTGGTAACAAAGCTGAGGAGCACCCACGAGGATGCAGATTCGATCCTGGGGTGGGGGGGTGGGGTGCTGGTGCTGGTGGTGCTGAGGTGTGTGCGTGTGGGGTGATAAATAGGTTACCTCTGGCTTCTGGGGGGTGAGAGTCAGCATGGTTTTCCTGCACCTGCTGCTCCTGGGCAATTATTTAGTTTTGGTTTCTTGTTCCTTTGTTTTTGTGGTCCTGCATTGTGGTGAGTACTGGTGTAAGTGGCAGGTTCCTATTTGATCCGACATTTCTTTGGCTCTGGTGTCGGTTGACAGCCATGGTCATGACTGGTGGTGGCTGTTAAGTCTCCAGGAGTTCCACGCAACATTCTGATTGTCTTTCTTCCTTGGGCTTTGGCTGCAGCCTCCCCCTACCCCCTACCCCCCCCCCCCCCCCGCATCATATGGAGGTTCCCGGGCTAGGGGCCGAATCAGACCTACAACTGCTGGGGCGTATGCCACAGTCACAAGCACCATCATATCCAAGCTGCGTCTGCAACCTACACCGCAGCGCAAGGTGATGCCACCAGATCCTAAACCCACTGTGGAAGGCCTGGGATCGAACCTGCAACCTCATGGTTCCTGGTTGGATTCCTTTCCACTATTCCACGACGGGAACTCCTGGGCTTTGGCTTTTGACAGGTGGAGGGACACAGCTTTCTGAAACGGTGGGGCCAGGGCAAGGCATAGAAACATAAGATGGATGTGAGCCTGCGCCTATTCTTTTCTCGTGTGCTGGGAAGATAAGGTGGCTCTTGCCAGCTGGGATTTCATTTCCCCACAAACGATCAGGCTCTTAAGGTATCAGGCAGGGAAGAGGGAGAGTCAGAGTTCCCATTGTGGCTCAGTGGTTAATGAATCTGACTAGGAACCATGAGGTTGCAGGTTCCATCCCTGGCCTTGCTCAGTGGGTTAAGGATCCAGCATTGCCGTGAGCTGTGGTGCAGGTTGCAGATGTGGCTCAGATCCCGCGTTGCTGTGGCTCTGGTGTAGGCCAGCGGCTACAGCTCCGATTGGACCCCTGGCAGGGGAACTTCCATATGCCGCAGGAGCGGCCCTAGAAAAGGCAAAAAGCCGAAGGTGGGGGGGGGGGGGGGACAGAAGAAGAGTGAGAATCACGGTCGGAAGAACATGGGGAAATCGGTGCTAGGTGCCTGGGTGTGTGAGTTCACACGGAATGCTAACCCAGACCCCTGGCCAGCCACATTTGGGGTATCTATCAACTTGACTCTCCACTCTCCAGCTCACCTGGGTGGTGCTGCCCTGCCCTGCCCTGCTCATGTAAGACCTGGCTCCTCCAGGGATGGCTTTGCACCAGAGGGAGACGGGGCAAAGTCACTGAGCTTAAGGTAATTTCTCCAAGAGAGACTCTGGGAGAAGGAGACCAGCTGGGTTTCTGTGTGTTCATTTTTCTTCCTGTCTGCTTGTTTGGTGCAGGCCAGTCCATGTGCCGAGACATTCAGAAACTCTGTACTAGCTGAGACTCAGACCTTGTTCCGAAATAAGCAAAGGGACTTTGAGCTGGGATCACTCCCTGACAAGTAGCTAGCAAAGAAGTTTCCCGTAGCTCTCAGGCCCCATCCCCGCCCTCAGGCGGGTGGGCGTGGGGAGGGGGTGGGGGGGGAGGGGAGGGGCTCGTTCAGGCAGGCAGGCAGGCAGGCAGGCAGGCAGGCAGGCAGGCGCTGGTTCATTAGTCCCGCACCCCCCCACTCCCGGCCCCAGCTGCCCGCCCCACCCCCCACCCCCGGCCGCCATCCCTGCTGCGCCGCCTCTCGCTTCCCAAATCGCCTGGACTCACGCCCGGGAAGGGGGGGAGGGGAGATCAGGAAGATCCAGGCCTCAGGGCCTGGGTTCAATCACTTCATTCAAATGCAGAAACTCTCCAGTCAAGTCAGAGGTGGTGACTTTTCCTGGAGCTTCTCTTTAGGGAAAGTGTTTTTTTTCCCCTCTTTCCCCAATTTCCCTACCCTCAGGCTGCCCCTCGCAGACTGCATGGAGGGGGGTGGGGGAGGATGTGTGCACGAAACTCGCCTCGTGTCAGGCCAAAGGAGCCCCCGCCATTTCCCAACCCGGGAAACCCCGCAAAACTTCTGGAGCATGTTGGCCTTGGTGTGGGAATGGACATCTTCACTTGCCATCTTCCTTTGCACGAGGAGGAGATTTTCATCTCCTGCTGTCTGGGGGCCAGAAAGGAGGGCCAGAGTGTCCCTTTGGTGTGGGCCGGTCCTTAAGTCATTTTACCTCACAGGAATCACCCACACAGGGCATGGAGACACGTTTGGGGTCCGCCTCCTCCGAAACGTCCCGGGAAACCTCACGTGTGAAAAACTGAGCTGGGGAGGTCCCATCGTGGTGCAGAAGTGGAAATAAATGCAACTAGGAACCATGAGGTGGCAGGTTCCATGCTCAGCCTCGCTCACTGGGTTACGAATCCCACGTTGCCATGAGCTGTGGGTAGAGGAGAGTGAGAAGGAGAGGGAGGGAGGGGGAAGGGAGAGATCCTCCATTTATGGAACTGGTTTCCTTGTTTTGAGATGACGTCGCTTTGGTGAAACAGTTGTCAGATGGCCTCTCAAAAGGCGGTGATGTGGATGGGCTCCCCGAACCAGGCCCACAGAAACCAAAGGAACGAAGGGGTTAATCCTTGGAGCCAGAGTTCCCTCCTCTGAAACTGAAACCAAGCTCAAGCCCGGGAGTGCTGGTGTGTTGGAGCCAGAGACATTGTTACAGCTAAAAGCTACTTTGAAATAGTCTCCATTAGGTTATGGCTTGCCTTGGCCCACGAACTTATGACTAATGACTACTGTCGAGTCAGAGTTGTAGTGAACCTGGTGTTTTCTCTACCCTTGAAACACTCCCTAAGGATTGCGCCCCCCCCCCCACCCCGTGGATGAGCAATCTTCACTCCGGAGAGAAGGTCAAAATGCCATAACCCCAAAGACACTAGAAACATTCCATGGACCACCTGACTCCAGCCTTGATGACTTTGAAATGGTCTATCCTAATCTCCTATCCAGGGAGAATGCAAGCACCCTGATGCTTCTAGACAGCTCCGCCACCCCCATGCCCACCATTAAGCTAAACCTATAGAACCCCTTGCTATCCCCTCTCAAGGGAGGACACAGTTTTGAGGTCCTTAGCCTGCTGTGGCCTCCTTAGCCTGGCAAAGCAATAAAGCTGTTCTTTATGCTTCACCCAAAACTCTGTCTCTGAGACTTAATTGGAGCTGGAGTACCAAGGCCGGTTTGGGCTGCCAAACTTTCCTGGAACTTTCAAACTGTTACATATGAAGAACGGAGCCGGTGACTCTGTGTGTGTGTGCGTGTACGTGTGAGAGAGACACAGAGAGACAGACAGAGACAGTGAGTGAGACAGAGAGAGACAGAGGGAAGAGAGAGGGAGAGGGGAAAGTCCCTTCAGTCTTTTGTTTTCTCGGTTTGTTTGTTTGTTTGTTTGTTTTGTCTTTTTGCCATTTCTTGGGCCGCTCCCATGGCATATGGAGGTTCCCAGGCTAGGGGTCGAATCGGAGCCATAGCTGCCAGCCTACGCCAGAGCCACAGCAACGTGGGATCTGAGCCGTGTCTGCGACCGACACCACAGCTCACGGCAACGCTGGATCCTTAACCCACTGAGTGAGGGCAGGGATCGAACCCACAACCTCACGGTTCCTAGTCGGATTCGCTCACCACGGAGCCATGACGGGAACGCCCCTTCAGTCTTTTGAAAGGCCCCTCTGAGAATGCCGTCAGGTGTTGGGGCCAACTTTCCGAGGGGCTCTTAGAGAAATGAACACAGGGTGATGGTTTCACTCTCAGAGACCATTTCTCTGATGTGTTCATCGAGGGACTCCACGGGCTTCCGTTTTCAGGGCCTCGGGACAAGCGATACGTGTTCTCATCCGCAAGGATGCCAGGTCCAAAGGGTGGGAGAAAATGGGAAACGCTGATGAAGAGAGTTGTAGCCAGAGATGGAAGGCAACTGGAAAAACTTCAGGATCCAGTCCAGTTTTCCAGCCACTGAGTTTCTGATTTCTGGAAGGATTTGGGTAGGGAGGAAAAGGTCAAGGATTCTCCATCCCTCTGACAGAGGTATAAGTTACAAAGTAGATGTACAACTTTTGAGAAAAAAACGAACAAACAAAGAAACAACCAAACAAACAATTTTTGTCCCTTTGTCTTTATCAGGAAAAGTGAAAGATGGAGAGAGGGAGGGAGGGAGGGAGGGAGGGAGGGTGGGTTGGATGGATGGATGGATGGATGGATTTGGGGGGCGGGGAGAAGATTCTTAGATCCTAATGACCCAATGCTTTCTCTAGTCCTGGGCCTTTAGGTGATATATCTATATCTATATATCTATATCTATCTGTATACACACACACACACACACACACACACACACACACACACACACACGTAGTTATTTTCTGTTTCTAGGGCTGCACCCATGGCACATGGAGGTTCCCAGGCTAGGGGTCCAATCGGAGCCGTAGCCACCGGCCTACACCAGAGCCAGCACAACGCGGGATCCGAGCCCTGTCTGCGACCTACACCAGAGCTCACGGCAACACCCGATCCTGAACCCAACGAGCGAGGCCAGGGATCGAACCCGCACCCTCAGGCCTCCTAGTCGGATTCGTCCAGCCATGACGGGAACTCCTACATATGTATATAGTATGCATATAGTATATCTTTTTTTAATGCCCACGCCCCAGCCCTATGGAAGTTCCCAGACTCACGGTCGAATCAGAGCTGTAGCTGCGGGCCTACCCCACAGCCACAGCAACGCGGGATCCTTAACCCACCAAGCGAGGCCAGGGGAGGGATCGAACCCACATCCTCACGGATCCTAGTCGGGTTCATTACCGCTGAGCCCTGATGGGAACTGCAGGGGACATCTTTTTTTTTTTTTTTTTTTTTTTTTTTAAGATGTAAGTTTGTTGTGGTTGTTGTGGTTGTTGGTTGTTGTTGTTGCTTTAGCTCGGCATACAGTGGGCTTGCTTACAATGTTGTGTTCGTTTCAGGTGTACAGTCAAGGGGATTCAGTGATCCATCTACATCCATCTATCCCTCCGTTCTTTTTCAGCGTCTTTTCCCCTCTAGGTGATTCCAGAATATTGGGCCATTCCTTCCTTGTGGGTGGGAACACCAGCGTGAAAAAAAACCATCACGGGGGAGTTCCTGTCGTGGCACCATGGAAGCGCATCCGACGAGGAACCTTTGCAGGGAAGGGTGTGGGTTCGATCCCTGGCCTCGCTCAGGGGGGCGGTAAGGATCCGGCAGGCAGTGCCGTGAGCTGTGGTGTCGGTCGCAGACGCGGCTCGGATCCCACATGGCTGTGCCTGTGGCGTAGGCCAGCAGCCGTAGCTCCGATTCAACCCCTCGCTTGGGAACTTCCATATGCCACGAGGGCAGCCCTAAAAAGCAGAGGGGGGAAAAGAAATCATGAGGGCGGGGGAGAGGGATCCATGAGGAGGATGGGATGAACATATACACACACAAAAGAGTCTCTATCCAATAGACGACGAACAGGGACCCCTACGCCACCTTCTGGAATCCAAACGCCAAAACCACAAAGCAGAGTTCCCGCCATGGCGCAGTGGAAATGAGTCCGACCAGGAACCATGAGGTTGCAGGTTCGATGCCTGTCCACCTCGCTCAGTGGGTAAAGGATCCGGTGTTGCCGTGAGCTGTGGTGTTGGTCCCAGACGCGGCTCGGACCTGGCATTCCTGTTTCTGTGGTGTAGGAGGTCAGCAGCTAAAGCCTCCGATTCGATCCGTCATCTGGGAACCTCCATATGCCGTGGGTGTGGCCCTCAACACACACACACACACACACACACACGCACGCACGCACGCACGCACACACGCACACGCACACGCACACGCACACACACACACACTCTGGAACCCCCTAAATGGGAGAAAACCGGACACAGTAGTTTTTTAGGGGTCCAGTCTCTGTGACAGGTGAGGATATCAGGCTTGCATCGAGGGAGGGAAGGCTTCACCCCACGCAGAAAACACACCCACCTACCCACCGACCGACCTTCCTTCCTTCTTTCCTTCCTTCCTTCCTTCCTTCCTTCATGAGAGAACAGTTGGATGACCCATCCTAAGTGTCGGTTGAATGAAGTCTAGTTACCAGGGTTCAGAGTGGGGGAGGGAGAGGGGTAGGAAGTCTGAAGCCTCTGGCGACTCTCCGAAATGTTCTCCCCCCAGGGTGACAGAGCCAGCAGGTCAGGCACTGCCTTCTCTAGAAACCTTCCTGCCCATGTCCAAGGGGGTGTGGGGGGTTGGGGGTGTGGGGCAGGGAGTGGGCCAGGGAGCCTGGAGAAACCCAGACCACCAAGCGGCCATTCTCCCATCGCCCCGACTGTTTGTTGAATGAACATAATGGACGTGATCCAAGTCTGCCACGCCGCCGCCGCCGCCGCCGCCGCCGCCACCACCACTTTCTCCATCATCTCCCCCACCCCCTTGCCTGCAGCCATCTTTGAAAAGGCTGCTGTTGTGGCTGCCTTTGCATGAAAGTGAGTGAGGACCCCTCCCTAATACGGAGTGTTTCAGTCCCTGGTGTCTCTGACAGCTCGCTCATGTATTGGTTGTGAACCATCTTGCCTTGAGGATTTGGAGGATTCGTGAACATTGCAGGAGCCATGGGAGCAGTGAAGTCCTTATCGCCAACCCGACACCCCCCCCCCCCAAATTTCGTGGCAGGGAGCACACTTTTCTTTCACCCAAGAGATTTATTTCCTGCTTTCTGAAGAGAGAAGGAAAGGAGGGTCAGAATGGTCCTCTGGTGTCTGGTGTCCTGTCCCTTTCATTGCACACACTCCTAGTGCCACTGCGGGAGGCACGTTCGGGGCGCGGGGTGGGGTGGGGGTGGGGGACCTGCTGCACGCACCCGCCCCTCACTTTCAAATGCGAAACTCAAGGAGGATGTGAATGTCCTCCATGCCACCGATCAGGTGAACGGGATGGCTTTCTAGGGAAATCCTGGTGTTTCCTTTCACTGCCATGACGAACACCCAGAAACAACCCTGTAAGTTCATACAACTTTGTCAGTCAACTGTATTCCAATAAAATGAAAAAGCAAGACACAGACACACCCACACGCACACACACACACACGCGCGCGCACACACGCACCCCAACCCAGAACCAAACACCCTCTCCTGAAATGGGGGGGCGGGCCCACCGGAGAATGAGCAAGAGAATTCCAGAGTCGGTAGGAAAGTGTCATCTGCAGCGGTGTGAAAAACCCCAAGCTCTTTTCTTCCTGTCAAGGTGAATAAACTTTGTTAATGGGAGTGGGTGCCCTCAGTGTGCCCTCCGAGAGGAAAGGCAGGGAGCATTTTCTCCCTGAAGAGCTTAGTGCTGTCATAGCACTGACGGACAGGATGAACGATCGGTGAGAGGTGGCAGCAGCAGTGGTGGCCGCCTGCACTGCCTGGGCGGATTGGAAACATAGACGAGCCACCAAGACTGCGTGTGACACCCCCGTGGGCCACCCCCCCCCCCCCCCGTCTGTACAGTGACAAGAGTCCTTTGGGGGAAAAGGGAGGGTGGGTGCTCTTCCAGTGTGTCTGTCTGCATTCACCAGGTGTGGGAGAGAAGACAGATGTTTGTTTCCACTATCGTTCGGAGGACTTGCCCAAGAGTACCACGTCCCCCCAAAGATAGCACCGGAAGAGAGATGCACGAGGTTTCTGAATGCATGCCGTGGGTGCTCCAGGCTGCCTCCAGGCCGCCCCCTCGCCCTCGCCCTCCCCCTCCCCCTTGCCAGAGGCAGACGTTCCTTGAAACAGCTGGCTTTGAACTTGGGCTTCTAGAGGAAGGTTTTTCTCCTGCTTTCAAGACGGGAAGAAGAGGGTGTCCGTCTCACATCCGTCCTTTCCAGAGGGCCCTGGATTCCAGATCCTCCACATGCCAGCGCCAAAGCCGAAGCGGTCGGTCTGGGGGTGCCCCATTCGGGTTCCCTCCCCACACACCTGCACGCGCGCGCGCACACACACACACACACACACACGCACGCACCGGGAACAGTGTGATCTCCCACGCCCCCGAAAAGCTTCAGAATGGCCTCAGTCCGAGGCAGTAGACCTATGTATGTCCTCACACCTGTTCAAATAATGTCTGCCCTCAGCCCCACCATCCCCTGCCTCTTTTAAGGACAAAGGCACTGTAGGTTTCCCTGGGGAAGGGAGACTCCATGGCATGTAAATCACAGTCTTAAGGAAAAGGATAATAGCATATGCCGGGGGGGGGGGGGGGGGGGGGAGAAAGAAGGGGGGGGAGGGGGGGGACCCGCGGTGGTGTGCTTGTGAGGGAGAGAGACAGAGACAGACAGGGAGGGACGGAGGATAGGCAGACAGTGAGAGGCAGAATCAGAGGGAGAAAGAGGAGGAGGGGAGAGAGACAGAGAAAGTGAAACAGAGCTAGGTATAGAGGACGCTGTGGCTGGGTCGGATTCTGCGTGTTCTCAGTGAAGTCGTCCTAAGGCCTCTGGAGGTCCAGATCACTGCTTGGGGCCGGAAGTCTGTCTGCCCTTCCCTACCCATCTGAAGAGCTGTGGTTTGGGCTTTCCAGCCGGGAACCCCTCTTTCTGCCTCTTTGTCCAACACACAAGGTTCGTGGGACCCAGAAATCCCATTCTGAGAGCACCCTAGGAACAGTCCTTTCCATACGGCGCAGGAGGCCCCTGTGCCAAGAGATCCAAAGTCTGGAGCCTCTGTTCTCCCCCCCCCCCCCCCTTCCCTCCACGGACAAAATCTTGCCTTGTATTCCTTTTTTTCTCAGGGACTCTGAAGGACATGTATCATTGTACAACCATGGGGAAGATGCTTCCATTCCCTCTGGAATGATGGATGTGGTCGCATGTCTCAAGGAGGCTCCAATTCTTTGAGCAGGACTCCCGATGGTGCCATCCCATCGTCCCTCCCCTCCCCTCCCCTCCGGCTCGCTCGGTCACGGTTCCCCTCCTTTTTCCTCCCCTCCAGGTTATCTTCAGGTCTGCCGCCCACTTGTA
>NC_139390.1:58222500-58242500 GCF_054392235.1 Sus scrofa | reverse complement strand
CCCCCACCCACCCACCCACCCAGGAGCGGCACGGCTATGACGGCCGGCCCGCAGCGGCTAGCCGGGTCCCGACTCGCGCTCAGGTGAGCTCAGCAGAGCCGGGAGGGAGGGGCACGCGGCGGGGGGGTGGGGGGGTGGCAGAAGGCCACCCCTCGACCACACGCAACGACGCCGGCGGACAGGCGGGGGCAAGGAAGCGGCGGCGGGCACGGAGCGGGGCCGCAGCGGGCCCAGGAAAGCGAGACGCACCAGGACGCCGGTCCGGGGGTCGGCAGATGGGGACCAGACAGACGGGAGGTCAGACAGACGAGCGGGAGCGAGGAGGGCGAACGTGGGAGCGGCCGGCATCGAGAGAGATGCCACAAAGGGACGGTGGCGGAGGGGGCGGCCGCAGGCCTCCAACGAGGTGGGGGGGGCACGGGGACCATCCCCAAAAACCGGATGCGAGTCGGCTGCCAGGGCACCACACGGGGTCTCACCGCCAGAGGCCTCCAGCACAACGGCGGTCCCGCCGCAACACCCAGGACGCCGACTGGCCTCCCCCTCAGCCCCTGGGGGGCCCCCCCTCGCGGGGGCCCCACGACCGCCACCGACGACACCGATGAGCCACAGCCGGCCCCGTGGAAACAAGTCTCCCAAGGCACCTACCGACGACCACCCCCCACACCCCACACGCACCCGCCGTGCCCAACCCTCTTCCCCCACCCCCCCGCGCACAGGGGGACACCCGAGAAGCACATCACCCAGGGACACCCGCCCGGCCACGGCGGCCAGGGGGTGACACCCACACGAGGTGAGGCCATTTCAGGTCCCCGGTTGACGCGGGGGCGGGAGGGAGAGAGACATGGCACAGGCAAGGCAGGGCGGTCACCTGTTCGGGGCAGGGGGAGGGCCGGCAGCACCGGGGAAGGGCGGCAATGCACACGGGGCAAGGGCTGTGGGGCAGGGACGCGGGTGCCTGCCCAGGGAGAGGAGAAAGGACCCAGGCACGCCAGGCAAACCAGCACGGGGTCACACCACCACACACACGAGGGCAGTCCCATGACACCTGGGACACCAGGCGGCCTCAGTCGCCCCAGAGCACTCCACGACCCGGCCCCACCAACCAGGGCCCCATGTGCAAAGGCTTCCCCCCCCCTGCCACGTGGGGGGGGTTCGTCCGCCTCATCTCACCCATCCGTCCATCTTTCCACCCTCATCTCATCCGTCCTTCACCTAGTCCACCCTCCAGGGCCTGACGCCTGGGGGAAACGCTCCTGAGCGAGGCGGCCCGAACCATGCTCGCTCACCACCTCCACACCACCAGCTGCGACCCCAGGCGAGTGCGGGAAGAACCGACGGGCGGCTCGCAGCGGGGGAGGCAGGGGCAGAGGCCGCCGGGGGACGGGGCGCATCCCCCTCCTCCACTTCCCCTTCCAAGGGGAGGGGCACCACGCGCCCACGCAGCACACAGCCCGGCGCTGGACGCCAAAACCCGGCCCGGCCCGGCGTGACCCTCCCCCAACTCGGAGGGGGGAGGCACAGGCCGCATTAGGCAAAAGAGCAGCGCTTGGCCCCCACCGCGGGGGCCAGCGCACCCCTCGCGCGAGGGCGGCTCTTGCCCACACGCTGTGGCAAGTAGCGCCGGCAGCTACTGCCCTGCAGACTTCAGGAGGGGCGGCGGCTGGGGGGTCCAGGTACCCCAAGGCCCCCCTCTCAGATCGCTAGAGAAGGCTTTCTCACCGAGGGCGCGTCGTGCCCCACACACCATCGCTCGCCCCTTCGGGGACCCACGGGAGTGGGAACACTCCCAAAAAGTGGGAAGTCAGAAGGGGGGGGGGTCTGCGGTATGGGTAAAGCACACAGCCCATGTGAGCGTCCACGGTCAGAGCCGGGAGGGCAAGAGTCTGTGCTGCCACCAGGCTTGCCTTTCAGACTTTTCCACGTGGGTGGAGGGATGCCACGTCCGGAAAGCCAGACGGGGACCCCCCCTTCACATCTCCCGGCCCACCGCGGTCGCTCTCACGACCACATGCAGCCTTCCCGGTCAAGGGAGAAGCATGGGGCGTGCCACTCAAGGGCCAAGGGCTGCCCTCACTGGCACACAGTGAGGGAGACCCATGACAAGGGGTCCACCTGAGCCCCTCCCGGGGAGGGGACACAAGCTTCCCCTGCCTTACCGTCTCGACCCCCTCCCCTGAGCTTTAGGAAGCTGCTCGTGGGGCACGCCACCACCACAGTGGGGACCCGAGGGGACTCACCGCTGGGAGAGGAAAACGACACCACCGCTCGGCCTCGGGCATCTGACAGGCAACCCGGAGTACTCCAGGGGCACCACAGAGGACCAGGGGAGGCACGCTCACGCACCCGCAGGGATGCGAAGCATGGCAGCGAGGGAGGCCTCCCCCCACTTTGGGGAGGGACCGCTCGCAAGGCACACGCCAAGGAGGCAAAGCGAGAATGCCTGCTGCGTCCCAAAGGACCCAGGCCCCCCCCCCCGACTGACACCCGAAGGCAGCAGGGCGGGAGACCAGAGGTCAGGCTGGAGGCCGCACCCCTGCCTTCCCCCACACCACCCGCAGGTGGGGGAGGAGCAGCGAGGGGCCCGCGACAGAATGAGAGGCGCGGCCCAACTCACCATGAGCGGCCGTCCCTCACCTGGCGCGGCTTAAGCCCAAGCCCAGGAGAGCGCCACATCACCACATCGATCAGTCCTGGCAGAGCCAGGGAAGAGCCCAGAAGAGGGGAGGGAGGGAGGGAGGGAGGGAGGGCCAGCAAAGACAATCACCACGGGGGCCTGCTTCAGCTTCACCGGCCCCCCCTCCTCCTCCTCCTCCTCCTCCTCCCCTTCCTCTCTCAGGGGAGAGACAGCGGCTGACAACCCCGGGAGGGAGAATGCCTGACACGTGGCACGGAGCCAACAGGGTGGGGTTGTTCCAGCCGAGCCGCCGGGTGCCCGCAGCAGGGAGGCACACAGGGTAGAAGACCCCACAGGGCCACGCGCCCTGCCGCCCTCGGGTCAGCCAAAGACCGGAGGGGACACCGCAGCATGGGCCAGCTGGATGCACAAGCGAGAGCCGGCGCACAGGCCCAGGCGAGCGGCCCCCACGCGGGGTGCAAAGGGCAGGGTCAGGCCTTGGACAGCAGCCGAAAGCCCAAAGCCCCCCACGTGCATCCAGAGGCCCAAGGTCTCCAGCGACAGGCGCTGAAGAGGATCGTGTCAGCATCTACCTGGTGACAGAAAAGGCCTATTTCGGCCGCGAAAAATGTCCATGCCCAGCAGCGGGGCCCACCCACAGGACGTGGGGGTATCCCCGGAACCCCCATCCGGACACTTGTCCCCCAGCCCTGCCCTAGAGTCGCCAGACCCAGCGCTCTCAGGGCCATCTGGTCGACCCGGGGAGCGTGACCGCAAGGAAGGGACAGGGACAGGAAGGAGGTGGAGCCGGCCGGCCAGCCGGGGAAGCCCTTCCCGGCTTGCCCACGCGGGCAGGTATCGGTCTGTCCGGAGCTCCAGACGGGGACTTGGCTCCCCCAAAATCCAGGACACACCATCCAGCTCAGGCCGGTCCCCACCTCCCGACAGATCGACCGACCGACAGGGAAACACTCCGAGGGCGGGGGGGCGGGGGGGGGGGGAATGAGAGCGTGGGAAACGAAGTCTTGTCCAACGACCGGGACCCTACATGGGCACGCCTCAGGCCCAGGTGCACCCTTCCCGGCCACACCCGGGAGCAGGGGGCCGGCGGGGTACCATCCACCATCTCCGGATCCATCAGGACTTGGAAAAAAAATGTTTCCACGGAGGCGCCTCCGACGAACGGACCCCGCGAAGGAAGGCGCCGGGGCCCGAGCCACCCTTTCCGCTCCACCCCTCACGGCTTGTGCCGGTCTAGACCTCGTCAGTACGACTCCGCACGGGCCGGCGGTAGCCATCAGTCGGGGGGCAGGGGGGGAGGGACCCATGCCGGCATGACGACCGGGAAACAAGCGTGCCGGCCACCGAGCCTGTCGCGCCCTCCAACGCCCTCACAGCGCACAGCCCGGGCCGCTCCTCACTTCGGGGATGAGAGGCTGGAGGGACGGCGGGCGGGAGTCATTCACGCTCCAAAGGGCGACCCGGGACAAGGCCAGGCCACCCGAGCACAGGCAGTCCCGGGCGCCGCACACCCTCTCCCCTCGCTAGGGAGGCGGCCCGGCCCAGGCCTGGTCGGTCCCCGGGGCCGGAGCGGCAAGAGCGGATGCTGGTCGACCCGGCCAGGCGGCCCCAGAACCTGCCTGGGGAGCGCGGTGACAGTCACTCCCTCACAGGCCTGCACGCCCAATCTCCGGTGAGAGAGGGACACTCCCAGGCCTCTGAGCCACCGGAGCTGTCGCCGCCAGTGTCGCCAGCCTCCCGGAACTCTGACTCAGGCCGGATGGCTGAGTCACATCCCTCGCGAAGGTCCCCAAAGCTGCAGAGGGAAGGGACGATATAAAAGCGGACACTAGATGGCACGCGACAACCGCCACCAACGTCACCAGGACAGATCCGGAAGGCCGGCCGGCCGGCGGCGACACAACGACACAGCGCCGGCCACCCAAATGCCCGAGCTCTTCCCGGGGCCGAGGCGCCAGGCGTCCTGCACGACCGCGAGGCTTCCACTACGGAGCTGCCTCCTGGCAAGGCACTGCGTGGCGTGATGGCAGCAGATGGAAAGAGGGGGGCGGCGGCGGCGGCGGCGGCGGCGGCGGGGAAGGAGCTGGGAAGAGGTTCTCGCTGTTGCCTAGAAGGAGCCGCGCTCGCTCCCCCAAGCATGTCCCTTCCTGGGCTTGGGAATTCCAGAGAGAAGCCGGCGCGGTGAGGGTGGCACTAGCGAGAGAGATCTCAGGTTCCCCTCCACCTTCTCTTCTCTCCCCCACCCCCACCCCACCTCCCTGCACGGAGCTGGAGGAGGGAGGGAGAGAGGGAGGGCGGGAGGGTAGGCGGGGACTGGCAAAAACGAAACCCGGCAAGCTCTCGGAGAACGACAACGCAGGAGTCGGTATACCTGCCACCCTTACCGACGGAGACGGTCTGTCAAAAGCAGACAAGCAAAGCCCAGAAGCTTAGGAAGGGAGAGAAGGATACAGTCGATCCTAGGAAAGTGGAAATGAAAATCTCTCTCTGCATAGACTGAGACAAAGTCCAAAGAGAACAAATGGCTGCCTGGGGCAAATGCTCTGGTGGTCAGGTCATAGAAACATGGATTTCAGCATGACTGACCAACCACAACGGAGGGAAAGTACAACGCAACACTATGAGTGTGTGTGTATGTGTGGGGGGGTGAACTGAAATCTCATCCAAAACAAAACAAAACAAAACAAAAAAAGGAAAACAACCCCCCCCCCAAAAAAAACCCAAAAAACAACAACAGATGAAGAAGAAGAAGGAAGCCCACGACCAACAGGGTCAAGGCTCCTGCTTTCTCACCGCGGTGGCTCTGGTTGCCCCTGTGTGGTGCAGGTTCCATCTCTGGCTCAGGAAAAACTTCCACTTGCTGCCCGTGTGTGTGGCCAAAAAGTAAAACATAAAGCTGAAACAGGAGGGAGAGGGGGTGGAGAAAACCCGAAACAAACAATAAACTTTGCAAGTCTCAGGATTGCCATCCTGGGGTAGTGGAAACAAATCCGACCAGGAACCATGAGGTTGCAGGTTTGATCCCTGGCTCACTTGTTGGGTTAAGGATCTGGCATTGCCGTGAGCTGTGGTGTCTGTCACAGACGCGGCTCGGATCCCGCGTGGCTGTGCCTGTGGTGTAGGCCGGCAGGTAAGGCTCCGAACTGACCCCTAGCCTGGGAACCTCCATGTGCTGCGGGTGTGGCTCCCCCCCAAAAAAAAACCAGAAAGAGAGAGAGAGAGAGAGAGAGAGAGAAGGAAAGAAAGAAAGAAAGAAAGAAAAGAGAAAGAAAGAGAGAGAGAGAGAGAGAGAGAGAGAAAGAAAGAGAAAGAAAGAAAGGAAGGAAAGAGAAAGATAGAGAGAGAGAGAGAGAGAGAGAAAGAAAGAAAGAAAGAAAGAAAGAAAGAAAGAAAGAAAGAAAGAAAGAAAGAAAAAGAAAGGAGAAAGAAAGGAAGGAAAGAGAAAGAAAGAAAGAAAAGAAAAAGAAAGAGAGAGAGAGAAAAGAAAGAAAGGAAGAAAGGAAGGAAGGAAAGAAAAAGAAGGAAAAAGAAATCCATCTCGGAGTTCCCGCTGTGCCTAGGTCACAGCTGAGCCTCAAGTTCGATCCCTGGCACAGGAAAGGCAGTGCAGCAGGAAAAAAAAAAAAAAAAAAAGAACAACTCCATCTTGCTGGTTGGGCAGGGGAGATGCAATTGCCGGATGACATTCCACAACTCTGCCAAACTGGCAAAACCACGACGCACTTAGTACAGGAGTCATTGAAGACATGGATGTGAAAGCATCTTCTTGCTATCGATTCATTTCCCACAATCCCAGGAAGAGCCATTGGAACAGGGCTCCCATTCTTGGCACGATATCTTTTCTATGTGTGGGTGGACGCATCTTTTCTCATGGTTGTTTTCCTTTTGACCAAATTTAACTTCAGCCTCCACCATGTCATCTTTTGGGCTCTCAAGCCTGCCATGAGAATATGGTCACCAAAGTCCTCGCCCAGAGGCACCTTTGCCCACCACCAGTGCCGCCGTCTCCCCCCACCTCCTCCTCCTCCTCCTCCTCCTCCTCCTCCTCCTCCTCCTCCTCCTCCTCCTCCTCCTCCTCCTCCTCCTCCTCCTCCAACCCCCGCCAAGCACCCCCCCCCCCCACCCCGCTTTGTATTGTTCAGCTGTCTTGCACTGGTCTCTCACACGGTGGCGGTGTGGTCCTATGCATGATTCCCAACCACATTCAAGTGGACTTCCGGGATCATCATTTTCTGTTTCCTAACTGCACTTTCGTCGTTCTTAGGAGGTTTGCTTCCCTTCCCCCCCCACCCCCCCCCCACCCCGCGCGCGCGCACGCTTGGTGTTGAATCGGAGCTGCATCTGCTAGCCTGAGCCACAGCCACAGCAACGGCGGGATCCGAGCCACATCTGAGACCTTATGCCACAGCTCGCGGAAAAATGCCAGATCCTTAAACCCCTGAGCGAGGTCAGGGATCAAACCTGCCACCTCGTGATTCCTAGTCCGATTCGTTTCCGCCGCGCCATGACAGGAATTCCTTCCTGTGTTCTTTTGGGTCATGGTTGTTTCCAGCTCCACAGAATTCCTCCCCGTGCTCATGTGACATCTGGGATGTGGCGGGTTGGGGGGGGGGGGGCAAGGTTTCGTTCCCCTACAGTCATGCCTTGAAAAAAGTCGTGTACAACGTTTCACATTCCAGATCCAGAAGCTGAATCCGCAGCCGGTTCCATCTCATGAAACCGATCTCCCAGCCCAGGAAAACCAAAGGTCGTGGTTGGAGCCCGTGATAAACCCCAGGTCTGAGTCCCGAGCACTGCTGCTCAGGGAAGATTTCGAGGTGTCAGGGTCCAAGGATCCTCCTGGGCACTTGGAAATGTCTCCGATGTGTGCAGGCAGGCATGAGGATGAGAAGGGGCTAAAGAGGGGCAGAGGGTGGTGATCTCTTGTCGGTGGATGTCAAGGGTTGGCGCTTCCTTTTGTGGATCTCCCGGAAAAGTCAAATGTGGGAGAAAAACTGGACCCGTGAGTTCGAGGAGAGGGATGGCCAGAGAAAACCAGAAGAATTCCATCTGCCGACCATTGGGTAGGTAGGAGGGCAAAAACCGAAACCTCGAGCATGACATGAACAGAACCACATGCTTCTAGCCACCCATAAACCCCGTAAGATAAGATCGTTTCTGCTGAGATACCCTCTCCCTCCCCCCACCCACCCAGGGCGAAGGATCCCTGGGTGGTGGCAGAGGGGCGGCAGCAGTCAGTGGCAGTGGCGGCGGGCATGGAACTTCCACAGGCCCTGGGGACACACCCCCCGCCCCCAGAAACCCCTAGAAGCTTGGAATTCTGATGTCTGTGGTGTGATGACCATAAACACTGGCTTTTGTGCCATGTCTGCTAGAAGATATGGTTTCCATGACAAATAAAGTGATTTTTAGCAAGTTTTTCTCCACTTGAGATGTATTGAAAATACGTCTTCATTCAGGGGGAGGTAGGTGTAGGTGACAGACGTGGCCGCTCAGCTCAGATCGGGTGATCTGGCAGGGCATAGCTCTGGCTGAGGTGCAGGCCAGCAGCTACAGCTCCGATTCTTCGACCCCTAGCCCAGGGAACTTCCATATCCCAAGGGTGCACTCCTAAAAAACAAAAAACAAAATGAACAACACACAAAGAGGGAGCATCTCATCGATGGCAGACCAAATTCCAATGTATATGTATACGTGTACATAGGTATGTACGTATGGATGTGTGTGTGTATGTGTATATTATCGAGAGAGAGAGAGAGAGAGAGAGAGAGAGAGAGAGAGAGAGAGAGGATTTTTTAGAGCCATAACTGTGGCATACGGAAGTTCCCAAACCAGGGTTCGAACCGGCATACATGGATACTAGTCGGGTTTGTTACCACTGAGCCACAACAGGAACTCCCCACATTCCAATATTTAATGAGAAAATACATTTTTGATGCTTTAGGCAACCCTGCAAACACCCTTATTTAAGTGACTGGACTTAACAAAAAGGAATCCCTAGCACCTAGTAACAGAACAAAGATAAAGAAACACAAGGCAGGAATTCCCGTTGTGGCTCGGTGGAAACGAACCCGACTAGCATTGACCCCTAACCTGGGAACCTACAAAATGGCACATGTGAAGCCCTAAAAGAAGACTACACACACACACACACACACACACACACACACACACACGGCACAGACAGATGCGAAAGGAAAAGAAAAGGAAGGAAAAAAGAAAAGGGAAGAAAGAGAGAAATGAACAGGCAGAGCAAGCCATTGTGAATGATCTCTAGGGACAGATATTTTTCTCCAAGCATAATTTTATTTTTCCCCAAGTGATACCAGACCTTCTCTCTCTCTCTCTCTCTCTCTCTCTCTCTCTCTCTCACACACACACACACACACACACTCTCCCTCCCTCTCTCTCTCTCTTTGAAAAAATTTATGTATTTAGTGGAGTTCCCATTGTGACTCAGCAGGTAGGAATCTGACTAGCATCCATGAGAGTGCTGGTTTGATCCCTGGCCTCGCTCAGTGGGTGAAAGATCTGGCATTGCCCTGAACTGTGGTGTAGGTTGCAGACACAGATCGGACCTGGTGTTGCTGTGTCTGTGGTGTAGGCCAGTGGCTCAAGCTCTGATTCCCTAGCCTGGGAACCTCCGTGTGCCGTGAGTGCCACCCGAAGAAAGCAAGGGTAAAAAAAAAAAAAAAAAAAGAAACATAAAAACCTGGATTGGGGAGATCCCATTGTGGCTCATTGGTAACAAAGCTGAGGAGCACCCACGAGGATGCAGATTCGATCCTGGGGTGGGGGGGTGGGGTGCTGGTGCTGGTGGTGCTGAGGTGTGTGCGTGTGGGGTGATAAATAGGTTACCTCTGGCTTCTGGGGGGTGAGAGTCAGCATGGTTTTCCTGCACCTGCTGCTCCTGGGCAATTATTTAGTTTTGGTTTCTTGTTCCTTTGTTTTTGTGGTCCTGCATTGTGGTGAGTACTGGTGTAAGTGGCAGGTTCCTATTTGATCCGACATTTCTTTGGCTCTGGTGTCGGTTGACAGCCATGGTCATGACTGGTGGTGGCTGTTAAGTCTCCAGGAGTTCCACGCAACATTCTGATTGTCTTTCTTCCTTGGGCTTTGGCTGCAGCCTCCCCCTACCCCCTACCCCCCCCCCCCCCCCGCATCATATGGAGGTTCCCGGGCTAGGGGCCGAATCAGACCTACAACTGCTGGGGCGTATGCCACAGTCACAAGCACCATCATATCCAAGCTGCGTCTGCAACCTACACCGCAGCGCAAGGTGATGCCACCAGATCCTAAACCCACTGTGGAAGGCCTGGGATCGAACCTGCAACCTCATGGTTCCTGGTTGGATTCCTTTCCACTATTCCACGACGGGAACTCCTGGGCTTTGGCTTTTGACAGGTGGAGGGACACAGCTTTCTGAAACGGTGGGGCCAGGGCAAGGCATAGAAACATAAGATGGATGTGAGCCTGCGCCTATTCTTTTCTCGTGTGCTGGGAAGATAAGGTGGCTCTTGCCAGCTGGGATTTCATTTCCCCACAAACGATCAGGCTCTTAAGGTATCAGGCAGGGAAGAGGGAGAGTCAGAGTTCCCATTGTGGCTCAGTGGTTAATGAATCTGACTAGGAACCATGAGGTTGCAGGTTCCATCCCTGGCCTTGCTCAGTGGGTTAAGGATCCAGCATTGCCGTGAGCTGTGGTGCAGGTTGCAGATGTGGCTCAGATCCCGCGTTGCTGTGGCTCTGGTGTAGGCCAGCGGCTACAGCTCCGATTGGACCCCTGGCAGGGGAACTTCCATATGCCGCAGGAGCGGCCCTAGAAAAGGCAAAAAGCCGAAGGTGGGGGGGGGGGGGGGACAGAAGAAGAGTGAGAATCACGGTCGGAAGAACATGGGGAAATCGGTGCTAGGTGCCTGGGTGTGTGAGTTCACACGGAATGCTAACCCAGACCCCTGGCCAGCCACATTTGGGGTATCTATCAACTTGACTCTCCACTCTCCAGCTCACCTGGGTGGTGCTGCCCTGCCCTGCCCTGCTCATGTAAGACCTGGCTCCTCCAGGGATGGCTTTGCACCAGAGGGAGACGGGGCAAAGTCACTGAGCTTAAGGTAATTTCTCCAAGAGAGACTCTGGGAGAAGGAGACCAGCTGGGTTTCTGTGTGTTCATTTTTCTTCCTGTCTGCTTGTTTGGTGCAGGCCAGTCCATGTGCCGAGACATTCAGAAACTCTGTACTAGCTGAGACTCAGACCTTGTTCCGAAATAAGCAAAGGGACTTTGAGCTGGGATCACTCCCTGACAAGTAGCTAGCAAAGAAGTTTCCCGTAGCTCTCAGGCCCCATCCCCGCCCTCAGGCGGGTGGGCGTGGGGAGGGGGTGGGGGGGGAGGGGAGGGGCTCGTTCAGGCAGGCAGGCAGGCAGGCAGGCAGGCAGGCAGGCAGGCGCTGGTTCATTAGTCCCGCACCCCCCCACTCCCGGCCCCAGCTGCCCGCCCCACCCCCCACCCCCGGCCGCCATCCCTGCTGCGCCGCCTCTCGCTTCCCAAATCGCCTGGACTCACGCCCGGGAAGGGGGGGAGGGGAGATCAGGAAGATCCAGGCCTCAGGGCCTGGGTTCAATCACTTCATTCAAATGCAGAAACTCTCCAGTCAAGTCAGAGGTGGTGACTTTTCCTGGAGCTTCTCTTTAGGGAAAGTGTTTTTTTTCCCCTCTTTCCCCAATTTCCCTACCCTCAGGCTGCCCCTCGCAGACTGCATGGAGGGGGGTGGGGGAGGATGTGTGCACGAAACTCGCCTCGTGTCAGGCCAAAGGAGCCCCCGCCATTTCCCAACCCGGGAAACCCCGCAAAACTTCTGGAGCATGTTGGCCTTGGTGTGGGAATGGACATCTTCACTTGCCATCTTCCTTTGCACGAGGAGGAGATTTTCATCTCCTGCTGTCTGGGGGCCAGAAAGGAGGGCCAGAGTGTCCCTTTGGTGTGGGCCGGTCCTTAAGTCATTTTACCTCACAGGAATCACCCACACAGGGCATGGAGACACGTTTGGGGTCCGCCTCCTCCGAAACGTCCCGGGAAACCTCACGTGTGAAAAACTGAGCTGGGGAGGTCCCATCGTGGTGCAGAAGTGGAAATAAATGCAACTAGGAACCATGAGGTGGCAGGTTCCATGCTCAGCCTCGCTCACTGGGTTACGAATCCCACGTTGCCATGAGCTGTGGGTAGAGGAGAGTGAGAAGGAGAGGGAGGGAGGGGGAAGGGAGAGATCCTCCATTTATGGAACTGGTTTCCTTGTTTTGAGATGACGTCGCTTTGGTGAAACAGTTGTCAGATGGCCTCTCAAAAGGCGGTGATGTGGATGGGCTCCCCGAACCAGGCCCACAGAAACCAAAGGAACGAAGGGGTTAATCCTTGGAGCCAGAGTTCCCTCCTCTGAAACTGAAACCAAGCTCAAGCCCGGGAGTGCTGGTGTGTTGGAGCCAGAGACATTGTTACAGCTAAAAGCTACTTTGAAATAGTCTCCATTAGGTTATGGCTTGCCTTGGCCCACGAACTTATGACTAATGACTACTGTCGAGTCAGAGTTGTAGTGAACCTGGTGTTTTCTCTACCCTTGAAACACTCCCTAAGGATTGCGCCCCCCCCCCCACCCCGTGGATGAGCAATCTTCACTCCGGAGAGAAGGTCAAAATGCCATAACCCCAAAGACACTAGAAACATTCCATGGACCACCTGACTCCAGCCTTGATGACTTTGAAATGGTCTATCCTAATCTCCTATCCAGGGAGAATGCAAGCACCCTGATGCTTCTAGACAGCTCCGCCACCCCCATGCCCACCATTAAGCTAAACCTATAGAACCCCTTGCTATCCCCTCTCAAGGGAGGACACAGTTTTGAGGTCCTTAGCCTGCTGTGGCCTCCTTAGCCTGGCAAAGCAATAAAGCTGTTCTTTATGCTTCACCCAAAACTCTGTCTCTGAGACTTAATTGGAGCTGGAGTACCAAGGCCGGTTTGGGCTGCCAAACTTTCCTGGAACTTTCAAACTGTTACATATGAAGAACGGAGCCGGTGACTCTGTGTGTGTGTGCGTGTACGTGTGAGAGAGACACAGAGAGACAGACAGAGACAGTGAGTGAGACAGAGAGAGACAGAGGGAAGAGAGAGGGAGAGGGGAAAGTCCCTTCAGTCTTTTGTTTTCTCGGTTTGTTTGTTTGTTTGTTTGTTTTGTCTTTTTGCCATTTCTTGGGCCGCTCCCATGGCATATGGAGGTTCCCAGGCTAGGGGTCGAATCGGAGCCATAGCTGCCAGCCTACGCCAGAGCCACAGCAACGTGGGATCTGAGCCGTGTCTGCGACCGACACCACAGCTCACGGCAACGCTGGATCCTTAACCCACTGAGTGAGGGCAGGGATCGAACCCACAACCTCACGGTTCCTAGTCGGATTCGCTCACCACGGAGCCATGACGGGAACGCCCCTTCAGTCTTTTGAAAGGCCCCTCTGAGAATGCCGTCAGGTGTTGGGGCCAACTTTCCGAGGGGCTCTTAGAGAAATGAACACAGGGTGATGGTTTCACTCTCAGAGACCATTTCTCTGATGTGTTCATCGAGGGACTCCACGGGCTTCCGTTTTCAGGGCCTCGGGACAAGCGATACGTGTTCTCATCCGCAAGGATGCCAGGTCCAAAGGGTGGGAGAAAATGGGAAACGCTGATGAAGAGAGTTGTAGCCAGAGATGGAAGGCAACTGGAAAAACTTCAGGATCCAGTCCAGTTTTCCAGCCACTGAGTTTCTGATTTCTGGAAGGATTTGGGTAGGGAGGAAAAGGTCAAGGATTCTCCATCCCTCTGACAGAGGTATAAGTTACAAAGTAGATGTACAACTTTTGAGAAAAAAACGAACAAACAAAGAAACAACCAAACAAACAATTTTTGTCCCTTTGTCTTTATCAGGAAAAGTGAAAGATGGAGAGAGGGAGGGAGGGAGGGAGGGAGGGAGGGTGGGTTGGATGGATGGATGGATGGATGGATTTGGGGGGCGGGGAGAAGATTCTTAGATCCTAATGACCCAATGCTTTCTCTAGTCCTGGGCCTTTAGGTGATATATCTATATCTATATATCTATATCTATCTGTATACACACACACACACACACACACACACACACACACACACACACACGTAGTTATTTTCTGTTTCTAGGGCTGCACCCATGGCACATGGAGGTTCCCAGGCTAGGGGTCCAATCGGAGCCGTAGCCACCGGCCTACACCAGAGCCAGCACAACGCGGGATCCGAGCCCTGTCTGCGACCTACACCAGAGCTCACGGCAACACCCGATCCTGAACCCAACGAGCGAGGCCAGGGATCGAACCCGCACCCTCAGGCCTCCTAGTCGGATTCGTCCAGCCATGACGGGAACTCCTACATATGTATATAGTATGCATATAGTATATCTTTTTTTAATGCCCACGCCCCAGCCCTATGGAAGTTCCCAGACTCACGGTCGAATCAGAGCTGTAGCTGCGGGCCTACCCCACAGCCACAGCAACGCGGGATCCTTAACCCACCAAGCGAGGCCAGGGGAGGGATCGAACCCACATCCTCACGGATCCTAGTCGGGTTCATTACCGCTGAGCCCTGATGGGAACTGCAGGGGACATCTTTTTTTTTTTTTTTTTTTTTTTTTTTAAGATGTAAGTTTGTTGTGGTTGTTGTGGTTGTTGGTTGTTGTTGTTGCTTTAGCTCGGCATACAGTGGGCTTGCTTACAATGTTGTGTTCGTTTCAGGTGTACAGTCAAGGGGATTCAGTGATCCATCTACATCCATCTATCCCTCCGTTCTTTTTCAGCGTCTTTTCCCCTCTAGGTGATTCCAGAATATTGGGCCATTCCTTCCTTGTGGGTGGGAACACCAGCGTGAAAAAAAACCATCACGGGGGAGTTCCTGTCGTGGCACCATGGAAGCGCATCCGACGAGGAACCTTTGCAGGGAAGGGTGTGGGTTCGATCCCTGGCCTCGCTCAGGGGGGCGGTAAGGATCCGGCAGGCAGTGCCGTGAGCTGTGGTGTCGGTCGCAGACGCGGCTCGGATCCCACATGGCTGTGCCTGTGGCGTAGGCCAGCAGCCGTAGCTCCGATTCAACCCCTCGCTTGGGAACTTCCATATGCCACGAGGGCAGCCCTAAAAAGCAGAGGGGGGAAAAGAAATCATGAGGGCGGGGGAGAGGGATCCATGAGGAGGATGGGATGAACATATACACACACAAAAGAGTCTCTATCCAATAGACGACGAACAGGGACCCCTACGCCACCTTCTGGAATCCAAACGCCAAAACCACAAAGCAGAGTTCCCGCCATGGCGCAGTGGAAATGAGTCCGACCAGGAACCATGAGGTTGCAGGTTCGATGCCTGTCCACCTCGCTCAGTGGGTAAAGGATCCGGTGTTGCCGTGAGCTGTGGTGTTGGTCCCAGACGCGGCTCGGACCTGGCATTCCTGTTTCTGTGGTGTAGGAGGTCAGCAGCTAAAGCCTCCGATTCGATCCGTCATCTGGGAACCTCCATATGCCGTGGGTGTGGCCCTCAACACACACACACACACACACACACACGCACGCACGCACGCACGCACACACGCACACGCACACGCACACGCACACACACACACACTCTGGAACCCCCTAAATGGGAGAAAACCGGACACAGTAGTTTTTTAGGGGTCCAGTCTCTGTGACAGGTGAGGATATCAGGCTTGCATCGAGGGAGGGAAGGCTTCACCCCACGCAGAAAACACACCCACCTACCCACCGACCGACCTTCCTTCCTTCTTTCCTTCCTTCCTTCCTTCCTTCCTTCATGAGAGAACAGTTGGATGACCCATCCTAAGTGTCGGTTGAATGAAGTCTAGTTACCAGGGTTCAGAGTGGGGGAGGGAGAGGGGTAGGAAGTCTGAAGCCTCTGGCGACTCTCCGAAATGTTCTCCCCCCAGGGTGACAGAGCCAGCAGGTCAGGCACTGCCTTCTCTAGAAACCTTCCTGCCCATGTCCAAGGGGGTGTGGGGGGTTGGGGGTGTGGGGCAGGGAGTGGGCCAGGGAGCCTGGAGAAACCCAGACCACCAAGCGGCCATTCTCCCATCGCCCCGACTGTTTGTTGAATGAACATAATGGACGTGATCCAAGTCTGCCACGCCGCCGCCGCCGCCGCCGCCGCCGCCACCACCACTTTCTCCATCATCTCCCCCACCCCCTTGCCTGCAGCCATCTTTGAAAAGGCTGCTGTTGTGGCTGCCTTTGCATGAAAGTGAGTGAGGACCCCTCCCTAATACGGAGTGTTTCAGTCCCTGGTGTCTCTGACAGCTCGCTCATGTATTGGTTGTGAACCATCTTGCCTTGAGGATTTGGAGGATTCGTGAACATTGCAGGAGCCATGGGAGCAGTGAAGTCCTTATCGCCAACCCGACACCCCCCCCCCCCAAATTTCGTGGCAGGGAGCACACTTTTCTTTCACCCAAGAGATTTATTTCCTGCTTTCTGAAGAGAGAAGGAAAGGAGGGTCAGAATGGTCCTCTGGTGTCTGGTGTCCTGTCCCTTTCATTGCACACACTCCTAGTGCCACTGCGGGAGGCACGTTCGGGGCGCGGGGTGGGGTGGGGGTGGGGGACCTGCTGCACGCACCCGCCCCTCACTTTCAAATGCGAAACTCAAGGAGGATGTGAATGTCCTCCATGCCACCGATCAGGTGAACGGGATGGCTTTCTAGGGAAATCCTGGTGTTTCCTTTCACTGCCATGACGAACACCCAGAAACAACCCTGTAAGTTCATACAACTTTGTCAGTCAACTGTATTCCAATAAAATGAAAAAGCAAGACACAGACACACCCACACGCACACACACACACACGCGCGCGCACACACGCACCCCAACCCAGAACCAAACACCCTCTCCTGAAATGGGGGGGCGGGCCCACCGGAGAATGAGCAAGAGAATTCCAGAGTCGGTAGGAAAGTGTCATCTGCAGCGGTGTGAAAAACCCCAAGCTCTTTTCTTCCTGTCAAGGTGAATAAACTTTGTTAATGGGAGTGGGTGCCCTCAGTGTGCCCTCCGAGAGGAAAGGCAGGGAGCATTTTCTCCCTGAAGAGCTTAGTGCTGTCATAGCACTGACGGACAGGATGAACGATCGGTGAGAGGTGGCAGCAGCAGTGGTGGCCGCCTGCACTGCCTGGGCGGATTGGAAACATAGACGAGCCACCAAGACTGCGTGTGACACCCCCGTGGGCCACCCCCCCCCCCCCCCGTCTGTACAGTGACAAGAGTCCTTTGGGGGAAAAGGGAGGGTGGGTGCTCTTCCAGTGTGTCTGTCTGCATTCACCAGGTGTGGGAGAGAAGACAGATGTTTGTTTCCACTATCGTTCGGAGGACTTGCCCAAGAGTACCACGTCCCCCCAAAGATAGCACCGGAAGAGAGATGCACGAGGTTTCTGAATGCATGCCGTGGGTGCTCCAGGCTGCCTCCAGGCCGCCCCCTCGCCCTCGCCCTCCCCCTCCCCCTTGCCAGAGGCAGACGTTCCTTGAAACAGCTGGCTTTGAACTTGGGCTTCTAGAGGAAGGTTTTTCTCCTGCTTTCAAGACGGGAAGAAGAGGGTGTCCGTCTCACATCCGTCCTTTCCAGAGGGCCCTGGATTCCAGATCCTCCACATGCCAGCGCCAAAGCCGAAGCGGTCGGTCTGGGGGTGCCCCATTCGGGTTCCCTCCCCACACACCTGCACGCGCGCGCGCACACACACACACACACACACACGCACGCACCGGGAACAGTGTGATCTCCCACGCCCCCGAAAAGCTTCAGAATGGCCTCAGTCCGAGGCAGTAGACCTATGTATGTCCTCACACCTGTTCAAATAATGTCTGCCCTCAGCCCCACCATCCCCTGCCTCTTTTAAGGACAAAGGCACTGTAGGTTTCCCTGGGGAAGGGAGACTCCATGGCATGTAAATCACAGTCTTAAGGAAAAGGATAATAGCATATGCCGGGGGGGGGGGGGGGGGGGGGAGAAAGAAGGGGGGGGAGGGGGGGGACCCGCGGTGGTGTGCTTGTGAGGGAGAGAGACAGAGACAGACAGGGAGGGACGGAGGATAGGCAGACAGTGAGAGGCAGAATCAGAGGGAGAAAGAGGAGGAGGGGAGAGAGACAGAGAAAGTGAAACAGAGCTAGGTATAGAGGACGCTGTGGCTGGGTCGGATTCTGCGTGTTCTCAGTGAAGTCGTCCTAAGGCCTCTGGAGGTCCAGATCACTGCTTGGGGCCGGAAGTCTGTCTGCCCTTCCCTACCCATCTGAAGAGCTGTGGTTTGGGCTTTCCAGCCGGGAACCCCTCTTTCTGCCTCTTTGTCCAACACACAAGGTTCGTGGGACCCAGAAATCCCATTCTGAGAGCACCCTAGGAACAGTCCTTTCCATACGGCGCAGGAGGCCCCTGTGCCAAGAGATCCAAAGTCTGGAGCCTCTGTTCTCCCCCCCCCCCCCCCTTCCCTCCACGGACAAAATCTTGCCTTGTATTCCTTTTTTTCTCAGGGACTCTGAAGGACATGTATCATTGTACAACCATGGGGAAGATGCTTCCATTCCCTCTGGAATGATGGATGTGGTCGCATGTCTCAAGGAGGCTCCAATTCTTTGAGCAGGACTCCCGATGGTGCCATCCCATCGTCCCTCCCCTCCCCTCCCCTCCGGCTCGCTCGGTCACGGTTCCCCTCCTTTTTCCTCCCCTCCAGGTTATCTTCAGGTCTGCCGCCCACTTGTAACTCCTCCCCCACTTGGAAGTGGCCTCTTCCGGCCCCGAACTTGGTCGTCCCAGGCCCACCCCGGGAGCCATCTGGCGGACCTTTTCGGAGACTATAAAAAGCAGCCTACGGCAGGGGGCGTCGCAGGACCAACGAACGCATCGGGATGGATCGCTGTGTGGCGACATGGATTCTCCAGGCAGGGCAGGCATAAGGCCTGGACTCTTTCCTCCTGGAGCCCATTTCTTCATCCGTGGCCTTGAAGACGAACCACGCCGACCACGGACCGTGGACCTTGGCCTTCACCTTTCATTTCCGAACGGCAGCCAGGGCATCCATTGTCACCACCGCGGAAAAGGTGTCCACAAAAAGGACAGGTGAGCACCTCCATGGCATGCAGTGTCATCGCCACCCCCACCCCGGCTTTAAAGGGTCCTCTTTCAAGTAATCACGTTGCCACAGCTGGGACTTGGATCGGATCCCTGGCTCCGGAACCCCATATGACCTGGGGCCGGCCAATGCATCCCTCCATAGCGTCCTAAATCCGTACATCGTTGATTCAGGACTTTCCCTCGTGGCACAGAGGAAACGAATCTGACCAGGAACCATGAGGTTGCGGGCTCCATCCTTCGCCTCACGCAGGGGGTTGAGACGAGGCTCAGATCTGGCACGGCTGCGGCTCGGGCGTAGGCCAGCAGCCGTAACTCCAGTTCGACCCCTAGCCTGGGAAGCTCCATAGACCGTGGGTGCGGCCATCCGAAGACCAACAAGAACCTCCTCACCGTCCTAATACAGGGACAGCAACGTTGTCACGGCAAGGGCGGCGGGGCGGCGCGGGCCAAATAAAATGCTATGCACCCAAGTGTTTGATTTCAATAGAGAAGAAAGAAATCACTAGGCCAGAGGGGAAGCTCAGAAAACATCGAACACAAAACGACACACCCTGTCCGGGAGACTCAGGCCCCGGAGAGAGGCAGTCAACGCGGTGCAGACACGACCCCAGCGAGTGAGTTGGCAGAGACGGACGGGCGGCCCCGGCATCAAGACAACCCCAGGGATCCCATCGAGGGCCACACGCACCCGGGCCCGAGTCGGCCGGGAGAGCTGGTCGACCCCGCGGGCCCTCGGACCCGGGCCCGAGTCGGCCGGGACAGCTGGTCGACCCCGCGGGCCCTCGGACCCGGGCCCGAGTCGGCCGGGACAGCTGGTCGACCCCGCGGGCCCTCGGACCCGGGCCCGAGTCGGCCGGGACAGCTGGTCGACCCCGCGGGCCCTCGGACCCGGGCCCGAGTCGGCCGGGACAGCTGGTCGACCCCGCGGGCCCTCGGACCCGGGCCCGAGACGGCCGGGACAGCTGGTCGACCCCGCGGGCCCTCGGACCCGGGCCCGAGACGGCCGGGACAGCTGGTCGACCCCGCGGGCCCTCGGACCCGGGCCCGAGTCGGCCGGGACAGCTGGTCGACCCCGCGGGCCCTCGGACCCGGGCCCGAGACGGCCGGGACAGCTGGTCGACCCCGCGGGCCCTCGGACCCGGGCCCGAGTCGGCCGGGACAGCTGGTCGACCCCGCGGGCCCTCGGACCCGGGCCCGAGAC
>NC_139390.1:58192500-58210000 GCF_054392235.1 Sus scrofa | reverse complement strand
GCACCCCTCGCGCGAGGGCGGCTCTTGCCCACACGCTGTGGCAAGTAGCGCCGGCAGCTACTGCCCTGCAGACTTCAGGAGGGGCGGCGGCTGGGGGGTCCAGGTACCCCAAGGCCCCCCTCTCAGATCGCTAGAGAAGGCTTTCTCACCGAGGGCGCGTCGTGCCCCACACACCATCGCTCGCCCCTTCGGGGACCCACGGGAGTGGGAACACTCCCAAAAAGTGGGAAGTCAGAAGGGGGGGGGGTCTGCGGTATGGGTAAAGCACACAGCCCATGTGAGCGTCCACGGTCAGAGCCGGGAGGGCAAGAGTCTGTGCTGCCACCAGGCTTGCCTTTCAGACTTTTCCACGTGGGTGGAGGGATGCCACGTCCGGAAAGCCAGACGGGGACCCCCCCTTCACATCTCCCGGCCCACCGCGGTCGCTCTCACGACCACATGCAGCCTTCCCGGTCAAGGGAGAAGCATGGGGCGTGCCACTCAAGGGCCAAGGGCTGCCCTCACTGGCACACAGTGAGGGAGACCCATGACAAGGGGTCCACCTGAGCCCCTCCCGGGGAGGGGACACAAGCTTCCCCTGCCTTACCGTCTCGACCCCCTCCCCTGAGCTTTAGGAAGCTGCTCGTGGGGCACGCCACCACCACAGTGGGGACCCGAGGGGACTCACCGCTGGGAGAGGAAAACGACACCACCGCTCGGCCTCGGGCATCTGACAGGCAACCCGGAGTACTCCAGGGGCACCACAGAGGACCAGGGGAGGCACGCTCACGCACCCGCAGGGATGCGAAGCATGGCAGCGAGGGAGGCCTCCCCCCACTTTGGGGAGGGACCGCTCGCAAGGCACACGCCAAGGAGGCAAAGCGAGAATGCCTGCTGCGTCCCAAAGGACCCAGGCCCCCCCCCCCGACTGACACCCGAAGGCAGCAGGGCGGGAGACCAGAGGTCAGGCTGGAGGCCGCACCCCTGCCTTCCCCCACACCACCCGCAGGTGGGGGAGGAGCAGCGAGGGGCCCGCGACAGAATGAGAGGCGCGGCCCAACTCACCATGAGCGGCCGTCCCTCACCTGGCGCGGCTTAAGCCCAAGCCCAGGAGAGCGCCACATCACCACATCGATCAGTCCTGGCAGAGCCAGGGAAGAGCCCAGAAGAGGGGAGGGAGGGAGGGAGGGAGGGAGGGCCAGCAAAGACAATCACCACGGGGGCCTGCTTCAGCTTCACCGGCCCCCCCTCCTCCTCCTCCTCCTCCTCCTCCCCTTCCTCTCTCAGGGGAGAGACAGCGGCTGACAACCCCGGGAGGGAGAATGCCTGACACGTGGCACGGAGCCAACAGGGTGGGGTTGTTCCAGCCGAGCCGCCGGGTGCCCGCAGCAGGGAGGCACACAGGGTAGAAGACCCCACAGGGCCACGCGCCCTGCCGCCCTCGGGTCAGCCAAAGACCGGAGGGGACACCGCAGCATGGGCCAGCTGGATGCACAAGCGAGAGCCGGCGCACAGGCCCAGGCGAGCGGCCCCCACGCGGGGTGCAAAGGGCAGGGTCAGGCCTTGGACAGCAGCCGAAAGCCCAAAGCCCCCCACGTGCATCCAGAGGCCCAAGGTCTCCAGCGACAGGCGCTGAAGAGGATCGTGTCAGCATCTACCTGGTGACAGAAAAGGCCTATTTCGGCCGCGAAAAATGTCCATGCCCAGCAGCGGGGCCCACCCACAGGACGTGGGGGTATCCCCGGAACCCCCATCCGGACACTTGTCCCCCAGCCCTGCCCTAGAGTCGCCAGACCCAGCGCTCTCAGGGCCATCTGGTCGACCCGGGGAGCGTGACCGCAAGGAAGGGACAGGGACAGGAAGGAGGTGGAGCCGGCCGGCCAGCCGGGGAAGCCCTTCCCGGCTTGCCCACGCGGGCAGGTATCGGTCTGTCCGGAGCTCCAGACGGGGACTTGGCTCCCCCAAAATCCAGGACACACCATCCAGCTCAGGCCGGTCCCCACCTCCCGACAGATCGACCGACCGACAGGGAAACACTCCGAGGGCGGGGGGGCGGGGGGGGGGGGAATGAGAGCGTGGGAAACGAAGTCTTGTCCAACGACCGGGACCCTACATGGGCACGCCTCAGGCCCAGGTGCACCCTTCCCGGCCACACCCGGGAGCAGGGGGCCGGCGGGGTACCATCCACCATCTCCGGATCCATCAGGACTTGGAAAAAAAATGTTTCCACGGAGGCGCCTCCGACGAACGGACCCCGCGAAGGAAGGCGCCGGGGCCCGAGCCACCCTTTCCGCTCCACCCCTCACGGCTTGTGCCGGTCTAGACCTCGTCAGTACGACTCCGCACGGGCCGGCGGTAGCCATCAGTCGGGGGGCAGGGGGGGAGGGACCCATGCCGGCATGACGACCGGGAAACAAGCGTGCCGGCCACCGAGCCTGTCGCGCCCTCCAACGCCCTCACAGCGCACAGCCCGGGCCGCTCCTCACTTCGGGGATGAGAGGCTGGAGGGACGGCGGGCGGGAGTCATTCACGCTCCAAAGGGCGACCCGGGACAAGGCCAGGCCACCCGAGCACAGGCAGTCCCGGGCGCCGCACACCCTCTCCCCTCGCTAGGGAGGCGGCCCGGCCCAGGCCTGGTCGGTCCCCGGGGCCGGAGCGGCAAGAGCGGATGCTGGTCGACCCGGCCAGGCGGCCCCAGAACCTGCCTGGGGAGCGCGGTGACAGTCACTCCCTCACAGGCCTGCACGCCCAATCTCCGGTGAGAGAGGGACACTCCCAGGCCTCTGAGCCACCGGAGCTGTCGCCGCCAGTGTCGCCAGCCTCCCGGAACTCTGACTCAGGCCGGATGGCTGAGTCACATCCCTCGCGAAGGTCCCCAAAGCTGCAGAGGGAAGGGACGATATAAAAGCGGACACTAGATGGCACGCGACAACCGCCACCAACGTCACCAGGACAGATCCGGAAGGCCGGCCGGCCGGCGGCGACACAACGACACAGCGCCGGCCACCCAAATGCCCGAGCTCTTCCCGGGGCCGAGGCGCCAGGCGTCCTGCACGACCGCGAGGCTTCCACTACGGAGCTGCCTCCTGGCAAGGCACTGCGTGGCGTGATGGCAGCAGATGGAAAGAGGGGGGCGGCGGCGGCGGCGGCGGCGGCGGCGGGGAAGGAGCTGGGAAGAGGTTCTCGCTGTTGCCTAGAAGGAGCCGCGCTCGCTCCCCCAAGCATGTCCCTTCCTGGGCTTGGGAATTCCAGAGAGAAGCCGGCGCGGTGAGGGTGGCACTAGCGAGAGAGATCTCAGGTTCCCCTCCACCTTCTCTTCTCTCCCCCACCCCCACCCCACCTCCCTGCACGGAGCTGGAGGAGGGAGGGAGAGAGGGAGGGCGGGAGGGTAGGCGGGGACTGGCAAAAACGAAACCCGGCAAGCTCTCGGAGAACGACAACGCAGGAGTCGGTATACCTGCCACCCTTACCGACGGAGACGGTCTGTCAAAAGCAGACAAGCAAAGCCCAGAAGCTTAGGAAGGGAGAGAAGGATACAGTCGATCCTAGGAAAGTGGAAATGAAAATCTCTCTCTGCATAGACTGAGACAAAGTCCAAAGAGAACAAATGGCTGCCTGGGGCAAATGCTCTGGTGGTCAGGTCATAGAAACATGGATTTCAGCATGACTGACCAACCACAACGGAGGGAAAGTACAACGCAACACTATGAGTGTGTGTGTATGTGTGGGGGGGTGAACTGAAATCTCATCCAAAACAAAACAAAACAAAACAAAAAAAGGAAAACAACCCCCCCCCCAAAAAAAACCCAAAAAACAACAACAGATGAAGAAGAAGAAGGAAGCCCACGACCAACAGGGTCAAGGCTCCTGCTTTCTCACCGCGGTGGCTCTGGTTGCCCCTGTGTGGTGCAGGTTCCATCTCTGGCTCAGGAAAAACTTCCACTTGCTGCCCGTGTGTGTGGCCAAAAAGTAAAACATAAAGCTGAAACAGGAGGGAGAGGGGGTGGAGAAAACCCGAAACAAACAATAAACTTTGCAAGTCTCAGGATTGCCATCCTGGGGTAGTGGAAACAAATCCGACCAGGAACCATGAGGTTGCAGGTTTGATCCCTGGCTCACTTGTTGGGTTAAGGATCTGGCATTGCCGTGAGCTGTGGTGTCTGTCACAGACGCGGCTCGGATCCCGCGTGGCTGTGCCTGTGGTGTAGGCCGGCAGGTAAGGCTCCGAACTGACCCCTAGCCTGGGAACCTCCATGTGCTGCGGGTGTGGCTCCCCCCCAAAAAAAAACCAGAAAGAGAGAGAGAGAGAGAGAGAGAGAGAAGGAAAGAAAGAAAGAAAGAAAGAAAAGAGAAAGAAAGAGAGAGAGAGAGAGAGAGAGAGAGAAAGAAAGAGAAAGAAAGAAAGGAAGGAAAGAGAAAGATAGAGAGAGAGAGAGAGAGAGAGAAAGAAAGAAAGAAAGAAAGAAAGAAAGAAAGAAAGAAAGAAAGAAAGAAAGAAAAAGAAAGGAGAAAGAAAGGAAGGAAAGAGAAAGAAAGAAAGAAAAGAAAAAGAAAGAGAGAGAGAGAAAAGAAAGAAAGGAAGAAAGGAAGGAAGGAAAGAAAAAGAAGGAAAAAGAAATCCATCTCGGAGTTCCCGCTGTGCCTAGGTCACAGCTGAGCCTCAAGTTCGATCCCTGGCACAGGAAAGGCAGTGCAGCAGGAAAAAAAAAAAAAAAAAAAGAACAACTCCATCTTGCTGGTTGGGCAGGGGAGATGCAATTGCCGGATGACATTCCACAACTCTGCCAAACTGGCAAAACCACGACGCACTTAGTACAGGAGTCATTGAAGACATGGATGTGAAAGCATCTTCTTGCTATCGATTCATTTCCCACAATCCCAGGAAGAGCCATTGGAACAGGGCTCCCATTCTTGGCACGATATCTTTTCTATGTGTGGGTGGACGCATCTTTTCTCATGGTTGTTTTCCTTTTGACCAAATTTAACTTCAGCCTCCACCATGTCATCTTTTGGGCTCTCAAGCCTGCCATGAGAATATGGTCACCAAAGTCCTCGCCCAGAGGCACCTTTGCCCACCACCAGTGCCGCCGTCTCCCCCCACCTCCTCCTCCTCCTCCTCCTCCTCCTCCTCCTCCTCCTCCTCCTCCTCCTCCTCCTCCTCCTCCTCCTCCTCCTCCTCCAACCCCCGCCAAGCACCCCCCCCCCCCACCCCGCTTTGTATTGTTCAGCTGTCTTGCACTGGTCTCTCACACGGTGGCGGTGTGGTCCTATGCATGATTCCCAACCACATTCAAGTGGACTTCCGGGATCATCATTTTCTGTTTCCTAACTGCACTTTCGTCGTTCTTAGGAGGTTTGCTTCCCTTCCCCCCCCACCCCCCCCCCACCCCGCGCGCGCGCACGCTTGGTGTTGAATCGGAGCTGCATCTGCTAGCCTGAGCCACAGCCACAGCAACGGCGGGATCCGAGCCACATCTGAGACCTTATGCCACAGCTCGCGGAAAAATGCCAGATCCTTAAACCCCTGAGCGAGGTCAGGGATCAAACCTGCCACCTCGTGATTCCTAGTCCGATTCGTTTCCGCCGCGCCATGACAGGAATTCCTTCCTGTGTTCTTTTGGGTCATGGTTGTTTCCAGCTCCACAGAATTCCTCCCCGTGCTCATGTGACATCTGGGATGTGGCGGGTTGGGGGGGGGGGGGCAAGGTTTCGTTCCCCTACAGTCATGCCTTGAAAAAAGTCGTGTACAACGTTTCACATTCCAGATCCAGAAGCTGAATCCGCAGCCGGTTCCATCTCATGAAACCGATCTCCCAGCCCAGGAAAACCAAAGGTCGTGGTTGGAGCCCGTGATAAACCCCAGGTCTGAGTCCCGAGCACTGCTGCTCAGGGAAGATTTCGAGGTGTCAGGGTCCAAGGATCCTCCTGGGCACTTGGAAATGTCTCCGATGTGTGCAGGCAGGCATGAGGATGAGAAGGGGCTAAAGAGGGGCAGAGGGTGGTGATCTCTTGTCGGTGGATGTCAAGGGTTGGCGCTTCCTTTTGTGGATCTCCCGGAAAAGTCAAATGTGGGAGAAAAACTGGACCCGTGAGTTCGAGGAGAGGGATGGCCAGAGAAAACCAGAAGAATTCCATCTGCCGACCATTGGGTAGGTAGGAGGGCAAAAACCGAAACCTCGAGCATGACATGAACAGAACCACATGCTTCTAGCCACCCATAAACCCCGTAAGATAAGATCGTTTCTGCTGAGATACCCTCTCCCTCCCCCCACCCACCCAGGGCGAAGGATCCCTGGGTGGTGGCAGAGGGGCGGCAGCAGTCAGTGGCAGTGGCGGCGGGCATGGAACTTCCACAGGCCCTGGGGACACACCCCCCGCCCCCAGAAACCCCTAGAAGCTTGGAATTCTGATGTCTGTGGTGTGATGACCATAAACACTGGCTTTTGTGCCATGTCTGCTAGAAGATATGGTTTCCATGACAAATAAAGTGATTTTTAGCAAGTTTTTCTCCACTTGAGATGTATTGAAAATACGTCTTCATTCAGGGGGAGGTAGGTGTAGGTGACAGACGTGGCCGCTCAGCTCAGATCGGGTGATCTGGCAGGGCATAGCTCTGGCTGAGGTGCAGGCCAGCAGCTACAGCTCCGATTCTTCGACCCCTAGCCCAGGGAACTTCCATATCCCAAGGGTGCACTCCTAAAAAACAAAAAACAAAATGAACAACACACAAAGAGGGAGCATCTCATCGATGGCAGACCAAATTCCAATGTATATGTATACGTGTACATAGGTATGTACGTATGGATGTGTGTGTGTATGTGTATATTATCGAGAGAGAGAGAGAGAGAGAGAGAGAGAGAGAGAGAGAGAGAGAGGATTTTTTAGAGCCATAACTGTGGCATACGGAAGTTCCCAAACCAGGGTTCGAACCGGCATACATGGATACTAGTCGGGTTTGTTACCACTGAGCCACAACAGGAACTCCCCACATTCCAATATTTAATGAGAAAATACATTTTTGATGCTTTAGGCAACCCTGCAAACACCCTTATTTAAGTGACTGGACTTAACAAAAAGGAATCCCTAGCACCTAGTAACAGAACAAAGATAAAGAAACACAAGGCAGGAATTCCCGTTGTGGCTCGGTGGAAACGAACCCGACTAGCATTGACCCCTAACCTGGGAACCTACAAAATGGCACATGTGAAGCCCTAAAAGAAGACTACACACACACACACACACACACACACACACACACACACGGCACAGACAGATGCGAAAGGAAAAGAAAAGGAAGGAAAAAAGAAAAGGGAAGAAAGAGAGAAATGAACAGGCAGAGCAAGCCATTGTGAATGATCTCTAGGGACAGATATTTTTCTCCAAGCATAATTTTATTTTTCCCCAAGTGATACCAGACCTTCTCTCTCTCTCTCTCTCTCTCTCTCTCTCTCTCTCTCACACACACACACACACACACACTCTCCCTCCCTCTCTCTCTCTCTTTGAAAAAATTTATGTATTTAGTGGAGTTCCCATTGTGACTCAGCAGGTAGGAATCTGACTAGCATCCATGAGAGTGCTGGTTTGATCCCTGGCCTCGCTCAGTGGGTGAAAGATCTGGCATTGCCCTGAACTGTGGTGTAGGTTGCAGACACAGATCGGACCTGGTGTTGCTGTGTCTGTGGTGTAGGCCAGTGGCTCAAGCTCTGATTCCCTAGCCTGGGAACCTCCGTGTGCCGTGAGTGCCACCCGAAGAAAGCAAGGGTAAAAAAAAAAAAAAAAAAAGAAACATAAAAACCTGGATTGGGGAGATCCCATTGTGGCTCATTGGTAACAAAGCTGAGGAGCACCCACGAGGATGCAGATTCGATCCTGGGGTGGGGGGGTGGGGTGCTGGTGCTGGTGGTGCTGAGGTGTGTGCGTGTGGGGTGATAAATAGGTTACCTCTGGCTTCTGGGGGGTGAGAGTCAGCATGGTTTTCCTGCACCTGCTGCTCCTGGGCAATTATTTAGTTTTGGTTTCTTGTTCCTTTGTTTTTGTGGTCCTGCATTGTGGTGAGTACTGGTGTAAGTGGCAGGTTCCTATTTGATCCGACATTTCTTTGGCTCTGGTGTCGGTTGACAGCCATGGTCATGACTGGTGGTGGCTGTTAAGTCTCCAGGAGTTCCACGCAACATTCTGATTGTCTTTCTTCCTTGGGCTTTGGCTGCAGCCTCCCCCTACCCCCTACCCCCCCCCCCCCCCCGCATCATATGGAGGTTCCCGGGCTAGGGGCCGAATCAGACCTACAACTGCTGGGGCGTATGCCACAGTCACAAGCACCATCATATCCAAGCTGCGTCTGCAACCTACACCGCAGCGCAAGGTGATGCCACCAGATCCTAAACCCACTGTGGAAGGCCTGGGATCGAACCTGCAACCTCATGGTTCCTGGTTGGATTCCTTTCCACTATTCCACGACGGGAACTCCTGGGCTTTGGCTTTTGACAGGTGGAGGGACACAGCTTTCTGAAACGGTGGGGCCAGGGCAAGGCATAGAAACATAAGATGGATGTGAGCCTGCGCCTATTCTTTTCTCGTGTGCTGGGAAGATAAGGTGGCTCTTGCCAGCTGGGATTTCATTTCCCCACAAACGATCAGGCTCTTAAGGTATCAGGCAGGGAAGAGGGAGAGTCAGAGTTCCCATTGTGGCTCAGTGGTTAATGAATCTGACTAGGAACCATGAGGTTGCAGGTTCCATCCCTGGCCTTGCTCAGTGGGTTAAGGATCCAGCATTGCCGTGAGCTGTGGTGCAGGTTGCAGATGTGGCTCAGATCCCGCGTTGCTGTGGCTCTGGTGTAGGCCAGCGGCTACAGCTCCGATTGGACCCCTGGCAGGGGAACTTCCATATGCCGCAGGAGCGGCCCTAGAAAAGGCAAAAAGCCGAAGGTGGGGGGGGGGGGGGGACAGAAGAAGAGTGAGAATCACGGTCGGAAGAACATGGGGAAATCGGTGCTAGGTGCCTGGGTGTGTGAGTTCACACGGAATGCTAACCCAGACCCCTGGCCAGCCACATTTGGGGTATCTATCAACTTGACTCTCCACTCTCCAGCTCACCTGGGTGGTGCTGCCCTGCCCTGCCCTGCTCATGTAAGACCTGGCTCCTCCAGGGATGGCTTTGCACCAGAGGGAGACGGGGCAAAGTCACTGAGCTTAAGGTAATTTCTCCAAGAGAGACTCTGGGAGAAGGAGACCAGCTGGGTTTCTGTGTGTTCATTTTTCTTCCTGTCTGCTTGTTTGGTGCAGGCCAGTCCATGTGCCGAGACATTCAGAAACTCTGTACTAGCTGAGACTCAGACCTTGTTCCGAAATAAGCAAAGGGACTTTGAGCTGGGATCACTCCCTGACAAGTAGCTAGCAAAGAAGTTTCCCGTAGCTCTCAGGCCCCATCCCCGCCCTCAGGCGGGTGGGCGTGGGGAGGGGGTGGGGGGGGAGGGGAGGGGCTCGTTCAGGCAGGCAGGCAGGCAGGCAGGCAGGCAGGCAGGCAGGCGCTGGTTCATTAGTCCCGCACCCCCCCACTCCCGGCCCCAGCTGCCCGCCCCACCCCCCACCCCCGGCCGCCATCCCTGCTGCGCCGCCTCTCGCTTCCCAAATCGCCTGGACTCACGCCCGGGAAGGGGGGGAGGGGAGATCAGGAAGATCCAGGCCTCAGGGCCTGGGTTCAATCACTTCATTCAAATGCAGAAACTCTCCAGTCAAGTCAGAGGTGGTGACTTTTCCTGGAGCTTCTCTTTAGGGAAAGTGTTTTTTTTCCCCTCTTTCCCCAATTTCCCTACCCTCAGGCTGCCCCTCGCAGACTGCATGGAGGGGGGTGGGGGAGGATGTGTGCACGAAACTCGCCTCGTGTCAGGCCAAAGGAGCCCCCGCCATTTCCCAACCCGGGAAACCCCGCAAAACTTCTGGAGCATGTTGGCCTTGGTGTGGGAATGGACATCTTCACTTGCCATCTTCCTTTGCACGAGGAGGAGATTTTCATCTCCTGCTGTCTGGGGGCCAGAAAGGAGGGCCAGAGTGTCCCTTTGGTGTGGGCCGGTCCTTAAGTCATTTTACCTCACAGGAATCACCCACACAGGGCATGGAGACACGTTTGGGGTCCGCCTCCTCCGAAACGTCCCGGGAAACCTCACGTGTGAAAAACTGAGCTGGGGAGGTCCCATCGTGGTGCAGAAGTGGAAATAAATGCAACTAGGAACCATGAGGTGGCAGGTTCCATGCTCAGCCTCGCTCACTGGGTTACGAATCCCACGTTGCCATGAGCTGTGGGTAGAGGAGAGTGAGAAGGAGAGGGAGGGAGGGGGAAGGGAGAGATCCTCCATTTATGGAACTGGTTTCCTTGTTTTGAGATGACGTCGCTTTGGTGAAACAGTTGTCAGATGGCCTCTCAAAAGGCGGTGATGTGGATGGGCTCCCCGAACCAGGCCCACAGAAACCAAAGGAACGAAGGGGTTAATCCTTGGAGCCAGAGTTCCCTCCTCTGAAACTGAAACCAAGCTCAAGCCCGGGAGTGCTGGTGTGTTGGAGCCAGAGACATTGTTACAGCTAAAAGCTACTTTGAAATAGTCTCCATTAGGTTATGGCTTGCCTTGGCCCACGAACTTATGACTAATGACTACTGTCGAGTCAGAGTTGTAGTGAACCTGGTGTTTTCTCTACCCTTGAAACACTCCCTAAGGATTGCGCCCCCCCCCCCACCCCGTGGATGAGCAATCTTCACTCCGGAGAGAAGGTCAAAATGCCATAACCCCAAAGACACTAGAAACATTCCATGGACCACCTGACTCCAGCCTTGATGACTTTGAAATGGTCTATCCTAATCTCCTATCCAGGGAGAATGCAAGCACCCTGATGCTTCTAGACAGCTCCGCCACCCCCATGCCCACCATTAAGCTAAACCTATAGAACCCCTTGCTATCCCCTCTCAAGGGAGGACACAGTTTTGAGGTCCTTAGCCTGCTGTGGCCTCCTTAGCCTGGCAAAGCAATAAAGCTGTTCTTTATGCTTCACCCAAAACTCTGTCTCTGAGACTTAATTGGAGCTGGAGTACCAAGGCCGGTTTGGGCTGCCAAACTTTCCTGGAACTTTCAAACTGTTACATATGAAGAACGGAGCCGGTGACTCTGTGTGTGTGTGCGTGTACGTGTGAGAGAGACACAGAGAGACAGACAGAGACAGTGAGTGAGACAGAGAGAGACAGAGGGAAGAGAGAGGGAGAGGGGAAAGTCCCTTCAGTCTTTTGTTTTCTCGGTTTGTTTGTTTGTTTGTTTGTTTTGTCTTTTTGCCATTTCTTGGGCCGCTCCCATGGCATATGGAGGTTCCCAGGCTAGGGGTCGAATCGGAGCCATAGCTGCCAGCCTACGCCAGAGCCACAGCAACGTGGGATCTGAGCCGTGTCTGCGACCGACACCACAGCTCACGGCAACGCTGGATCCTTAACCCACTGAGTGAGGGCAGGGATCGAACCCACAACCTCACGGTTCCTAGTCGGATTCGCTCACCACGGAGCCATGACGGGAACGCCCCTTCAGTCTTTTGAAAGGCCCCTCTGAGAATGCCGTCAGGTGTTGGGGCCAACTTTCCGAGGGGCTCTTAGAGAAATGAACACAGGGTGATGGTTTCACTCTCAGAGACCATTTCTCTGATGTGTTCATCGAGGGACTCCACGGGCTTCCGTTTTCAGGGCCTCGGGACAAGCGATACGTGTTCTCATCCGCAAGGATGCCAGGTCCAAAGGGTGGGAGAAAATGGGAAACGCTGATGAAGAGAGTTGTAGCCAGAGATGGAAGGCAACTGGAAAAACTTCAGGATCCAGTCCAGTTTTCCAGCCACTGAGTTTCTGATTTCTGGAAGGATTTGGGTAGGGAGGAAAAGGTCAAGGATTCTCCATCCCTCTGACAGAGGTATAAGTTACAAAGTAGATGTACAACTTTTGAGAAAAAAACGAACAAACAAAGAAACAACCAAACAAACAATTTTTGTCCCTTTGTCTTTATCAGGAAAAGTGAAAGATGGAGAGAGGGAGGGAGGGAGGGAGGGAGGGAGGGTGGGTTGGATGGATGGATGGATGGATGGATTTGGGGGGCGGGGAGAAGATTCTTAGATCCTAATGACCCAATGCTTTCTCTAGTCCTGGGCCTTTAGGTGATATATCTATATCTATATATCTATATCTATCTGTATACACACACACACACACACACACACACACACACACACACACACACGTAGTTATTTTCTGTTTCTAGGGCTGCACCCATGGCACATGGAGGTTCCCAGGCTAGGGGTCCAATCGGAGCCGTAGCCACCGGCCTACACCAGAGCCAGCACAACGCGGGATCCGAGCCCTGTCTGCGACCTACACCAGAGCTCACGGCAACACCCGATCCTGAACCCAACGAGCGAGGCCAGGGATCGAACCCGCACCCTCAGGCCTCCTAGTCGGATTCGTCCAGCCATGACGGGAACTCCTACATATGTATATAGTATGCATATAGTATATCTTTTTTTAATGCCCACGCCCCAGCCCTATGGAAGTTCCCAGACTCACGGTCGAATCAGAGCTGTAGCTGCGGGCCTACCCCACAGCCACAGCAACGCGGGATCCTTAACCCACCAAGCGAGGCCAGGGGAGGGATCGAACCCACATCCTCACGGATCCTAGTCGGGTTCATTACCGCTGAGCCCTGATGGGAACTGCAGGGGACATCTTTTTTTTTTTTTTTTTTTTTTTTTTTAAGATGTAAGTTTGTTGTGGTTGTTGTGGTTGTTGGTTGTTGTTGTTGCTTTAGCTCGGCATACAGTGGGCTTGCTTACAATGTTGTGTTCGTTTCAGGTGTACAGTCAAGGGGATTCAGTGATCCATCTACATCCATCTATCCCTCCGTTCTTTTTCAGCGTCTTTTCCCCTCTAGGTGATTCCAGAATATTGGGCCATTCCTTCCTTGTGGGTGGGAACACCAGCGTGAAAAAAAACCATCACGGGGGAGTTCCTGTCGTGGCACCATGGAAGCGCATCCGACGAGGAACCTTTGCAGGGAAGGGTGTGGGTTCGATCCCTGGCCTCGCTCAGGGGGGCGGTAAGGATCCGGCAGGCAGTGCCGTGAGCTGTGGTGTCGGTCGCAGACGCGGCTCGGATCCCACATGGCTGTGCCTGTGGCGTAGGCCAGCAGCCGTAGCTCCGATTCAACCCCTCGCTTGGGAACTTCCATATGCCACGAGGGCAGCCCTAAAAAGCAGAGGGGGGAAAAGAAATCATGAGGGCGGGGGAGAGGGATCCATGAGGAGGATGGGATGAACATATACACACACAAAAGAGTCTCTATCCAATAGACGACGAACAGGGACCCCTACGCCACCTTCTGGAATCCAAACGCCAAAACCACAAAGCAGAGTTCCCGCCATGGCGCAGTGGAAATGAGTCCGACCAGGAACCATGAGGTTGCAGGTTCGATGCCTGTCCACCTCGCTCAGTGGGTAAAGGATCCGGTGTTGCCGTGAGCTGTGGTGTTGGTCCCAGACGCGGCTCGGACCTGGCATTCCTGTTTCTGTGGTGTAGGAGGTCAGCAGCTAAAGCCTCCGATTCGATCCGTCATCTGGGAACCTCCATATGCCGTGGGTGTGGCCCTCAACACACACACACACACACACACACACGCACGCACGCACGCACGCACACACGCACACGCACACGCACACGCACACACACACACACTCTGGAACCCCCTAAATGGGAGAAAACCGGACACAGTAGTTTTTTAGGGGTCCAGTCTCTGTGACAGGTGAGGATATCAGGCTTGCATCGAGGGAGGGAAGGCTTCACCCCACGCAGAAAACACACCCACCTACCCACCGACCGACCTTCCTTCCTTCTTTCCTTCCTTCCTTCCTTCCTTCCTTCATGAGAGAACAGTTGGATGACCCATCCTAAGTGTCGGTTGAATGAAGTCTAGTTACCAGGGTTCAGAGTGGGGGAGGGAGAGGGGTAGGAAGTCTGAAGCCTCTGGCGACTCTCCGAAATGTTCTCCCCCCAGGGTGACAGAGCCAGCAGGTCAGGCACTGCCTTCTCTAGAAACCTTCCTGCCCATGTCCAAGGGGGTGTGGGGGGTTGGGGGTGTGGGGCAGGGAGTGGGCCAGGGAGCCTGGAGAAACCCAGACCACCAAGCGGCCATTCTCCCATCGCCCCGACTGTTTGTTGAATGAACATAATGGACGTGATCCAAGTCTGCCACGCCGCCGCCGCCGCCGCCGCCGCCGCCACCACCACTTTCTCCATCATCTCCCCCACCCCCTTGCCTGCAGCCATCTTTGAAAAGGCTGCTGTTGTGGCTGCCTTTGCATGAAAGTGAGTGAGGACCCCTCCCTAATACGGAGTGTTTCAGTCCCTGGTGTCTCTGACAGCTCGCTCATGTATTGGTTGTGAACCATCTTGCCTTGAGGATTTGGAGGATTCGTGAACATTGCAGGAGCCATGGGAGCAGTGAAGTCCTTATCGCCAACCCGACACCCCCCCCCCCCAAATTTCGTGGCAGGGAGCACACTTTTCTTTCACCCAAGAGATTTATTTCCTGCTTTCTGAAGAGAGAAGGAAAGGAGGGTCAGAATGGTCCTCTGGTGTCTGGTGTCCTGTCCCTTTCATTGCACACACTCCTAGTGCCACTGCGGGAGGCACGTTCGGGGCGCGGGGTGGGGTGGGGGTGGGGGACCTGCTGCACGCACCCGCCCCTCACTTTCAAATGCGAAACTCAAGGAGGATGTGAATGTCCTCCATGCCACCGATCAGGTGAACGGGATGGCTTTCTAGGGAAATCCTGGTGTTTCCTTTCACTGCCATGACGAACACCCAGAAACAACCCTGTAAGTTCATACAACTTTGTCAGTCAACTGTATTCCAATAAAATGAAAAAGCAAGACACAGACACACCCACACGCACACACACACACACGCGCGCGCACACACGCACCCCAACCCAGAACCAAACACCCTCTCCTGAAATGGGGGGGCGGGCCCACCGGAGAATGAGCAAGAGAATTCCAGAGTCGGTAGGAAAGTGTCATCTGCAGCGGTGTGAAAAACCCCAAGCTCTTTTCTTCCTGTCAAGGTGAATAAACTTTGTTAATGGGAGTGGGTGCCCTCAGTGTGCCCTCCGAGAGGAAAGGCAGGGAGCATTTTCTCCCTGAAGAGCTTAGTGCTGTCATAGCACTGACGGACAGGATGAACGATCGGTGAGAGGTGGCAGCAGCAGTGGTGGCCGCCTGCACTGCCTGGGCGGATTGGAAACATAGACGAGCCACCAAGACTGCGTGTGACACCCCCGTGGGCCACCCCCCCCCCCCCCCGTCTGTACAGTGACAAGAGTCCTTTGGGGGAAAAGGGAGGGTGGGTGCTCTTCCAGTGTGTCTGTCTGCATTCACCAGGTGTGGGAGAGAAGACAGATGTTTGTTTCCACTATCGTTCGGAGGACTTGCCCAAGAGTACCACGTCCCCCCAAAGATAGCACCGGAAGAGAGATGCACGAGGTTTCTGAATGCATGCCGTGGGTGCTCCAGGCTGCCTCCAGGCCGCCCCCTCGCCCTCGCCCTCCCCCTCCCCCTTGCCAGAGGCAGACGTTCCTTGAAACAGCTGGCTTTGAACTTGGGCTTCTAGAGGAAGGTTTTTCTCCTGCTTTCAAGACGGGAAGAAGAGGGTGTCCGTCTCACATCCGTCCTTTCCAGAGGGCCCTGGATTCCAGATCCTCCACATGCCAGCGCCAAAGCCGAAGCGGTCGGTCTGGGGGTGCCCCATTCGGGTTCCCTCCCCACACACCTGCACGCGCGCGCGCACACACACACACACACACACACGCACGCACCGGGAACAGTGTGATCTCCCACGCCCCCGAAAAGCTTCAGAATGGCCTCAGTCCGAGGCAGTAGACCTATGTATGTCCTCACACCTGTTCAAATAATGTCTGCCCTCAGCCCCACCATCCCCTGCCTCTTTTAAGGACAAAGGCACTGTAGGTTTCCCTGGGGAAGGGAGACTCCATGGCATGTAAATCACAGTCTTAAGGAAAAGGATAATAGCATATGCCGGGGGGGGGGGGGGGGGGGGGAGAAAGAAGGGGGGGGAGGGGGGGGACCCGCGGTGGTGTGCTTGTGAGGGAGAGAGACAGAGACAGACAGGGAGGGACGGAGGATAGGCAGACAGTGAGAGGCAGAATCAGAGGGAGAAAGAGGAGGAGGGGAGAGAGACAGAGAAAGTGAAACAGAGCTAGGTATAGAGGACGCTGTGGCTGGGTCGGATTCTGCGTGTTCTCAGTGAAGTCGTCCTAAGGCCTCTGGAGGTCCAGATCACTGCTTGGGGCCGGAAGTCTGTCTGCCCTTCCCTACCCATCTGAAGAGCTGTGGTTTGGGCTTTCCAGCCGGGAACCCCTCTTTCTGCCTCTTTGTCCAACACACAAGGTTCGTGGGACCCAGAAATCCCATTCTGAGAGCACCCTAGGAACAGTCCTTTCCATACGGCGCAGGAGGCCCCTGTGCCAAGAGATCCAAAGTCTGGAGCCTCTGTTCTCCCCCCCCCCCCCCCTTCCCTCCACGGACAAAATCTTGCCTTGTATTCCTTTTTTTCTCAGGGACTCTGAAGGACATGTATCATTGTACAACCATGGGGAAGATGCTTCCATTCCCTCTGGAATGATGGATGTGGTCGCATGTCTCAAGGAGGCTCCAATTCTTTGAGCAGGACTCCCGATGGTGCCATCCCATCGTCCCTCCCCTCCCCTCCCCTCCGGCTCGCTCGGTCACGGTTCCCCTCCTTTTTCCTCCCCTCCAGGTTATCTTCAGGTCTGCCGCCCACTTGTAACTCCTCCCCCACTTGGAAGTGGCCTCTTCCGGCCCCGAACTTGGTCGTCCCAGGCCCACCCCGGGAGCCATCTGGCGGACCTTTTCGGAGACTATAAAAAGCAGCCTACGGCAGGGGGCGTCGCAGGACCAACGAACGCATCGGGATGGATCGCTGTGTGGCGACATGGATTCTCCAGGCAGGGCAGGCATAAGGCCTGGACTCTTTCCTCCTGGAGCCCATTTCTTCATCCGTGGCCTTGAAGACGAACCACGCCGACCACGGACCGTGGACCTTGGCCTTCACCTTTCATTTCCGAACGGCAGCCAGGGCATCCATTGTCACCACCGCGGAAAAGGTGTCCACAAAAAGGACAGGTGAGCACCTCCATGGCATGCAGTGTCATCGCCACCCCCACCCCGGCTTTAAAGGGTCCTCTTTCAAGTAATCACGTTGCCACAGCTGGGACTTGGATCGGATCCCTGGCTCCGGAACCCCATATGACCTGGGGCCGGCCAATGCATCCCTCCATAGCGTCCTAAATCCGTACATCGTTGATTCAGGACTTTCCCTCGTGGCACAGAGGAAACGAATCTGACCAGGAACCATGAGGTTGCGGGCTCCATCCTTCGCCTCACGCAGGGGGTTGAGACGAGGCTCAGATCT
>NC_139390.1:58162500-58180000 GCF_054392235.1 Sus scrofa | reverse complement strand
ACCGACGACCACCCCCCACACCCCACACGCACCCGCCGTGCCCAACCCTCTTCCCCCACCCCCCCGCGCACAGGGGGACACCCGAGAAGCACATCACCCAGGGACACCCGCCCGGCCACGGCGGCCAGGGGGTGACACCCACACGAGGTGAGGCCATTTCAGGTCCCCGGTTGACGCGGGGGCGGGAGGGAGAGAGACATGGCACAGGCAAGGCAGGGCGGTCACCTGTTCGGGGCAGGGGGAGGGCCGGCAGCACCGGGGAAGGGCGGCAATGCACACGGGGCAAGGGCTGTGGGGCAGGGACGCGGGTGCCTGCCCAGGGAGAGGAGAAAGGACCCAGGCACGCCAGGCAAACCAGCACGGGGTCACACCACCACACACACGAGGGCAGTCCCATGACACCTGGGACACCAGGCGGCCTCAGTCGCCCCAGAGCACTCCACGACCCGGCCCCACCAACCAGGGCCCCATGTGCAAAGGCTTCCCCCCCCCTGCCACGTGGGGGGGGTTCGTCCGCCTCATCTCACCCATCCGTCCATCTTTCCACCCTCATCTCATCCGTCCTTCACCTAGTCCACCCTCCAGGGCCTGACGCCTGGGGGAAACGCTCCTGAGCGAGGCGGCCCGAACCATGCTCGCTCACCACCTCCACACCACCAGCTGCGACCCCAGGCGAGTGCGGGAAGAACCGACGGGCGGCTCGCAGCGGGGGAGGCAGGGGCAGAGGCCGCCGGGGGACGGGGCGCATCCCCCTCCTCCACTTCCCCTTCCAAGGGGAGGGGCACCACGCGCCCACGCAGCACACAGCCCGGCGCTGGACGCCAAAACCCGGCCCGGCCCGGCGTGACCCTCCCCCAACTCGGAGGGGGGAGGCACAGGCCGCATTAGGCAAAAGAGCAGCGCTTGGCCCCCACCGCGGGGGCCAGCGCACCCCTCGCGCGAGGGCGGCTCTTGCCCACACGCTGTGGCAAGTAGCGCCGGCAGCTACTGCCCTGCAGACTTCAGGAGGGGCGGCGGCTGGGGGGTCCAGGTACCCCAAGGCCCCCCTCTCAGATCGCTAGAGAAGGCTTTCTCACCGAGGGCGCGTCGTGCCCCACACACCATCGCTCGCCCCTTCGGGGACCCACGGGAGTGGGAACACTCCCAAAAAGTGGGAAGTCAGAAGGGGGGGGGGTCTGCGGTATGGGTAAAGCACACAGCCCATGTGAGCGTCCACGGTCAGAGCCGGGAGGGCAAGAGTCTGTGCTGCCACCAGGCTTGCCTTTCAGACTTTTCCACGTGGGTGGAGGGATGCCACGTCCGGAAAGCCAGACGGGGACCCCCCCTTCACATCTCCCGGCCCACCGCGGTCGCTCTCACGACCACATGCAGCCTTCCCGGTCAAGGGAGAAGCATGGGGCGTGCCACTCAAGGGCCAAGGGCTGCCCTCACTGGCACACAGTGAGGGAGACCCATGACAAGGGGTCCACCTGAGCCCCTCCCGGGGAGGGGACACAAGCTTCCCCTGCCTTACCGTCTCGACCCCCTCCCCTGAGCTTTAGGAAGCTGCTCGTGGGGCACGCCACCACCACAGTGGGGACCCGAGGGGACTCACCGCTGGGAGAGGAAAACGACACCACCGCTCGGCCTCGGGCATCTGACAGGCAACCCGGAGTACTCCAGGGGCACCACAGAGGACCAGGGGAGGCACGCTCACGCACCCGCAGGGATGCGAAGCATGGCAGCGAGGGAGGCCTCCCCCCACTTTGGGGAGGGACCGCTCGCAAGGCACACGCCAAGGAGGCAAAGCGAGAATGCCTGCTGCGTCCCAAAGGACCCAGGCCCCCCCCCCCGACTGACACCCGAAGGCAGCAGGGCGGGAGACCAGAGGTCAGGCTGGAGGCCGCACCCCTGCCTTCCCCCACACCACCCGCAGGTGGGGGAGGAGCAGCGAGGGGCCCGCGACAGAATGAGAGGCGCGGCCCAACTCACCATGAGCGGCCGTCCCTCACCTGGCGCGGCTTAAGCCCAAGCCCAGGAGAGCGCCACATCACCACATCGATCAGTCCTGGCAGAGCCAGGGAAGAGCCCAGAAGAGGGGAGGGAGGGAGGGAGGGAGGGAGGGCCAGCAAAGACAATCACCACGGGGGCCTGCTTCAGCTTCACCGGCCCCCCCTCCTCCTCCTCCTCCTCCTCCTCCCCTTCCTCTCTCAGGGGAGAGACAGCGGCTGACAACCCCGGGAGGGAGAATGCCTGACACGTGGCACGGAGCCAACAGGGTGGGGTTGTTCCAGCCGAGCCGCCGGGTGCCCGCAGCAGGGAGGCACACAGGGTAGAAGACCCCACAGGGCCACGCGCCCTGCCGCCCTCGGGTCAGCCAAAGACCGGAGGGGACACCGCAGCATGGGCCAGCTGGATGCACAAGCGAGAGCCGGCGCACAGGCCCAGGCGAGCGGCCCCCACGCGGGGTGCAAAGGGCAGGGTCAGGCCTTGGACAGCAGCCGAAAGCCCAAAGCCCCCCACGTGCATCCAGAGGCCCAAGGTCTCCAGCGACAGGCGCTGAAGAGGATCGTGTCAGCATCTACCTGGTGACAGAAAAGGCCTATTTCGGCCGCGAAAAATGTCCATGCCCAGCAGCGGGGCCCACCCACAGGACGTGGGGGTATCCCCGGAACCCCCATCCGGACACTTGTCCCCCAGCCCTGCCCTAGAGTCGCCAGACCCAGCGCTCTCAGGGCCATCTGGTCGACCCGGGGAGCGTGACCGCAAGGAAGGGACAGGGACAGGAAGGAGGTGGAGCCGGCCGGCCAGCCGGGGAAGCCCTTCCCGGCTTGCCCACGCGGGCAGGTATCGGTCTGTCCGGAGCTCCAGACGGGGACTTGGCTCCCCCAAAATCCAGGACACACCATCCAGCTCAGGCCGGTCCCCACCTCCCGACAGATCGACCGACCGACAGGGAAACACTCCGAGGGCGGGGGGGCGGGGGGGGGGGGAATGAGAGCGTGGGAAACGAAGTCTTGTCCAACGACCGGGACCCTACATGGGCACGCCTCAGGCCCAGGTGCACCCTTCCCGGCCACACCCGGGAGCAGGGGGCCGGCGGGGTACCATCCACCATCTCCGGATCCATCAGGACTTGGAAAAAAAATGTTTCCACGGAGGCGCCTCCGACGAACGGACCCCGCGAAGGAAGGCGCCGGGGCCCGAGCCACCCTTTCCGCTCCACCCCTCACGGCTTGTGCCGGTCTAGACCTCGTCAGTACGACTCCGCACGGGCCGGCGGTAGCCATCAGTCGGGGGGCAGGGGGGGAGGGACCCATGCCGGCATGACGACCGGGAAACAAGCGTGCCGGCCACCGAGCCTGTCGCGCCCTCCAACGCCCTCACAGCGCACAGCCCGGGCCGCTCCTCACTTCGGGGATGAGAGGCTGGAGGGACGGCGGGCGGGAGTCATTCACGCTCCAAAGGGCGACCCGGGACAAGGCCAGGCCACCCGAGCACAGGCAGTCCCGGGCGCCGCACACCCTCTCCCCTCGCTAGGGAGGCGGCCCGGCCCAGGCCTGGTCGGTCCCCGGGGCCGGAGCGGCAAGAGCGGATGCTGGTCGACCCGGCCAGGCGGCCCCAGAACCTGCCTGGGGAGCGCGGTGACAGTCACTCCCTCACAGGCCTGCACGCCCAATCTCCGGTGAGAGAGGGACACTCCCAGGCCTCTGAGCCACCGGAGCTGTCGCCGCCAGTGTCGCCAGCCTCCCGGAACTCTGACTCAGGCCGGATGGCTGAGTCACATCCCTCGCGAAGGTCCCCAAAGCTGCAGAGGGAAGGGACGATATAAAAGCGGACACTAGATGGCACGCGACAACCGCCACCAACGTCACCAGGACAGATCCGGAAGGCCGGCCGGCCGGCGGCGACACAACGACACAGCGCCGGCCACCCAAATGCCCGAGCTCTTCCCGGGGCCGAGGCGCCAGGCGTCCTGCACGACCGCGAGGCTTCCACTACGGAGCTGCCTCCTGGCAAGGCACTGCGTGGCGTGATGGCAGCAGATGGAAAGAGGGGGGCGGCGGCGGCGGCGGCGGCGGCGGCGGGGAAGGAGCTGGGAAGAGGTTCTCGCTGTTGCCTAGAAGGAGCCGCGCTCGCTCCCCCAAGCATGTCCCTTCCTGGGCTTGGGAATTCCAGAGAGAAGCCGGCGCGGTGAGGGTGGCACTAGCGAGAGAGATCTCAGGTTCCCCTCCACCTTCTCTTCTCTCCCCCACCCCCACCCCACCTCCCTGCACGGAGCTGGAGGAGGGAGGGAGAGAGGGAGGGCGGGAGGGTAGGCGGGGACTGGCAAAAACGAAACCCGGCAAGCTCTCGGAGAACGACAACGCAGGAGTCGGTATACCTGCCACCCTTACCGACGGAGACGGTCTGTCAAAAGCAGACAAGCAAAGCCCAGAAGCTTAGGAAGGGAGAGAAGGATACAGTCGATCCTAGGAAAGTGGAAATGAAAATCTCTCTCTGCATAGACTGAGACAAAGTCCAAAGAGAACAAATGGCTGCCTGGGGCAAATGCTCTGGTGGTCAGGTCATAGAAACATGGATTTCAGCATGACTGACCAACCACAACGGAGGGAAAGTACAACGCAACACTATGAGTGTGTGTGTATGTGTGGGGGGGTGAACTGAAATCTCATCCAAAACAAAACAAAACAAAACAAAAAAAGGAAAACAACCCCCCCCCCAAAAAAAACCCAAAAAACAACAACAGATGAAGAAGAAGAAGGAAGCCCACGACCAACAGGGTCAAGGCTCCTGCTTTCTCACCGCGGTGGCTCTGGTTGCCCCTGTGTGGTGCAGGTTCCATCTCTGGCTCAGGAAAAACTTCCACTTGCTGCCCGTGTGTGTGGCCAAAAAGTAAAACATAAAGCTGAAACAGGAGGGAGAGGGGGTGGAGAAAACCCGAAACAAACAATAAACTTTGCAAGTCTCAGGATTGCCATCCTGGGGTAGTGGAAACAAATCCGACCAGGAACCATGAGGTTGCAGGTTTGATCCCTGGCTCACTTGTTGGGTTAAGGATCTGGCATTGCCGTGAGCTGTGGTGTCTGTCACAGACGCGGCTCGGATCCCGCGTGGCTGTGCCTGTGGTGTAGGCCGGCAGGTAAGGCTCCGAACTGACCCCTAGCCTGGGAACCTCCATGTGCTGCGGGTGTGGCTCCCCCCCAAAAAAAAACCAGAAAGAGAGAGAGAGAGAGAGAGAGAGAGAAGGAAAGAAAGAAAGAAAGAAAGAAAAGAGAAAGAAAGAGAGAGAGAGAGAGAGAGAGAGAGAAAGAAAGAGAAAGAAAGAAAGGAAGGAAAGAGAAAGATAGAGAGAGAGAGAGAGAGAGAGAAAGAAAGAAAGAAAGAAAGAAAGAAAGAAAGAAAGAAAGAAAGAAAGAAAGAAAAAGAAAGGAGAAAGAAAGGAAGGAAAGAGAAAGAAAGAAAGAAAAGAAAAAGAAAGAGAGAGAGAGAAAAGAAAGAAAGGAAGAAAGGAAGGAAGGAAAGAAAAAGAAGGAAAAAGAAATCCATCTCGGAGTTCCCGCTGTGCCTAGGTCACAGCTGAGCCTCAAGTTCGATCCCTGGCACAGGAAAGGCAGTGCAGCAGGAAAAAAAAAAAAAAAAAAAGAACAACTCCATCTTGCTGGTTGGGCAGGGGAGATGCAATTGCCGGATGACATTCCACAACTCTGCCAAACTGGCAAAACCACGACGCACTTAGTACAGGAGTCATTGAAGACATGGATGTGAAAGCATCTTCTTGCTATCGATTCATTTCCCACAATCCCAGGAAGAGCCATTGGAACAGGGCTCCCATTCTTGGCACGATATCTTTTCTATGTGTGGGTGGACGCATCTTTTCTCATGGTTGTTTTCCTTTTGACCAAATTTAACTTCAGCCTCCACCATGTCATCTTTTGGGCTCTCAAGCCTGCCATGAGAATATGGTCACCAAAGTCCTCGCCCAGAGGCACCTTTGCCCACCACCAGTGCCGCCGTCTCCCCCCACCTCCTCCTCCTCCTCCTCCTCCTCCTCCTCCTCCTCCTCCTCCTCCTCCTCCTCCTCCTCCTCCTCCTCCTCCTCCTCCAACCCCCGCCAAGCACCCCCCCCCCCCACCCCGCTTTGTATTGTTCAGCTGTCTTGCACTGGTCTCTCACACGGTGGCGGTGTGGTCCTATGCATGATTCCCAACCACATTCAAGTGGACTTCCGGGATCATCATTTTCTGTTTCCTAACTGCACTTTCGTCGTTCTTAGGAGGTTTGCTTCCCTTCCCCCCCCACCCCCCCCCCACCCCGCGCGCGCGCACGCTTGGTGTTGAATCGGAGCTGCATCTGCTAGCCTGAGCCACAGCCACAGCAACGGCGGGATCCGAGCCACATCTGAGACCTTATGCCACAGCTCGCGGAAAAATGCCAGATCCTTAAACCCCTGAGCGAGGTCAGGGATCAAACCTGCCACCTCGTGATTCCTAGTCCGATTCGTTTCCGCCGCGCCATGACAGGAATTCCTTCCTGTGTTCTTTTGGGTCATGGTTGTTTCCAGCTCCACAGAATTCCTCCCCGTGCTCATGTGACATCTGGGATGTGGCGGGTTGGGGGGGGGGGGGCAAGGTTTCGTTCCCCTACAGTCATGCCTTGAAAAAAGTCGTGTACAACGTTTCACATTCCAGATCCAGAAGCTGAATCCGCAGCCGGTTCCATCTCATGAAACCGATCTCCCAGCCCAGGAAAACCAAAGGTCGTGGTTGGAGCCCGTGATAAACCCCAGGTCTGAGTCCCGAGCACTGCTGCTCAGGGAAGATTTCGAGGTGTCAGGGTCCAAGGATCCTCCTGGGCACTTGGAAATGTCTCCGATGTGTGCAGGCAGGCATGAGGATGAGAAGGGGCTAAAGAGGGGCAGAGGGTGGTGATCTCTTGTCGGTGGATGTCAAGGGTTGGCGCTTCCTTTTGTGGATCTCCCGGAAAAGTCAAATGTGGGAGAAAAACTGGACCCGTGAGTTCGAGGAGAGGGATGGCCAGAGAAAACCAGAAGAATTCCATCTGCCGACCATTGGGTAGGTAGGAGGGCAAAAACCGAAACCTCGAGCATGACATGAACAGAACCACATGCTTCTAGCCACCCATAAACCCCGTAAGATAAGATCGTTTCTGCTGAGATACCCTCTCCCTCCCCCCACCCACCCAGGGCGAAGGATCCCTGGGTGGTGGCAGAGGGGCGGCAGCAGTCAGTGGCAGTGGCGGCGGGCATGGAACTTCCACAGGCCCTGGGGACACACCCCCCGCCCCCAGAAACCCCTAGAAGCTTGGAATTCTGATGTCTGTGGTGTGATGACCATAAACACTGGCTTTTGTGCCATGTCTGCTAGAAGATATGGTTTCCATGACAAATAAAGTGATTTTTAGCAAGTTTTTCTCCACTTGAGATGTATTGAAAATACGTCTTCATTCAGGGGGAGGTAGGTGTAGGTGACAGACGTGGCCGCTCAGCTCAGATCGGGTGATCTGGCAGGGCATAGCTCTGGCTGAGGTGCAGGCCAGCAGCTACAGCTCCGATTCTTCGACCCCTAGCCCAGGGAACTTCCATATCCCAAGGGTGCACTCCTAAAAAACAAAAAACAAAATGAACAACACACAAAGAGGGAGCATCTCATCGATGGCAGACCAAATTCCAATGTATATGTATACGTGTACATAGGTATGTACGTATGGATGTGTGTGTGTATGTGTATATTATCGAGAGAGAGAGAGAGAGAGAGAGAGAGAGAGAGAGAGAGAGAGAGGATTTTTTAGAGCCATAACTGTGGCATACGGAAGTTCCCAAACCAGGGTTCGAACCGGCATACATGGATACTAGTCGGGTTTGTTACCACTGAGCCACAACAGGAACTCCCCACATTCCAATATTTAATGAGAAAATACATTTTTGATGCTTTAGGCAACCCTGCAAACACCCTTATTTAAGTGACTGGACTTAACAAAAAGGAATCCCTAGCACCTAGTAACAGAACAAAGATAAAGAAACACAAGGCAGGAATTCCCGTTGTGGCTCGGTGGAAACGAACCCGACTAGCATTGACCCCTAACCTGGGAACCTACAAAATGGCACATGTGAAGCCCTAAAAGAAGACTACACACACACACACACACACACACACACACACACACACGGCACAGACAGATGCGAAAGGAAAAGAAAAGGAAGGAAAAAAGAAAAGGGAAGAAAGAGAGAAATGAACAGGCAGAGCAAGCCATTGTGAATGATCTCTAGGGACAGATATTTTTCTCCAAGCATAATTTTATTTTTCCCCAAGTGATACCAGACCTTCTCTCTCTCTCTCTCTCTCTCTCTCTCTCTCTCTCTCACACACACACACACACACACACTCTCCCTCCCTCTCTCTCTCTCTTTGAAAAAATTTATGTATTTAGTGGAGTTCCCATTGTGACTCAGCAGGTAGGAATCTGACTAGCATCCATGAGAGTGCTGGTTTGATCCCTGGCCTCGCTCAGTGGGTGAAAGATCTGGCATTGCCCTGAACTGTGGTGTAGGTTGCAGACACAGATCGGACCTGGTGTTGCTGTGTCTGTGGTGTAGGCCAGTGGCTCAAGCTCTGATTCCCTAGCCTGGGAACCTCCGTGTGCCGTGAGTGCCACCCGAAGAAAGCAAGGGTAAAAAAAAAAAAAAAAAAAGAAACATAAAAACCTGGATTGGGGAGATCCCATTGTGGCTCATTGGTAACAAAGCTGAGGAGCACCCACGAGGATGCAGATTCGATCCTGGGGTGGGGGGGTGGGGTGCTGGTGCTGGTGGTGCTGAGGTGTGTGCGTGTGGGGTGATAAATAGGTTACCTCTGGCTTCTGGGGGGTGAGAGTCAGCATGGTTTTCCTGCACCTGCTGCTCCTGGGCAATTATTTAGTTTTGGTTTCTTGTTCCTTTGTTTTTGTGGTCCTGCATTGTGGTGAGTACTGGTGTAAGTGGCAGGTTCCTATTTGATCCGACATTTCTTTGGCTCTGGTGTCGGTTGACAGCCATGGTCATGACTGGTGGTGGCTGTTAAGTCTCCAGGAGTTCCACGCAACATTCTGATTGTCTTTCTTCCTTGGGCTTTGGCTGCAGCCTCCCCCTACCCCCTACCCCCCCCCCCCCCCCGCATCATATGGAGGTTCCCGGGCTAGGGGCCGAATCAGACCTACAACTGCTGGGGCGTATGCCACAGTCACAAGCACCATCATATCCAAGCTGCGTCTGCAACCTACACCGCAGCGCAAGGTGATGCCACCAGATCCTAAACCCACTGTGGAAGGCCTGGGATCGAACCTGCAACCTCATGGTTCCTGGTTGGATTCCTTTCCACTATTCCACGACGGGAACTCCTGGGCTTTGGCTTTTGACAGGTGGAGGGACACAGCTTTCTGAAACGGTGGGGCCAGGGCAAGGCATAGAAACATAAGATGGATGTGAGCCTGCGCCTATTCTTTTCTCGTGTGCTGGGAAGATAAGGTGGCTCTTGCCAGCTGGGATTTCATTTCCCCACAAACGATCAGGCTCTTAAGGTATCAGGCAGGGAAGAGGGAGAGTCAGAGTTCCCATTGTGGCTCAGTGGTTAATGAATCTGACTAGGAACCATGAGGTTGCAGGTTCCATCCCTGGCCTTGCTCAGTGGGTTAAGGATCCAGCATTGCCGTGAGCTGTGGTGCAGGTTGCAGATGTGGCTCAGATCCCGCGTTGCTGTGGCTCTGGTGTAGGCCAGCGGCTACAGCTCCGATTGGACCCCTGGCAGGGGAACTTCCATATGCCGCAGGAGCGGCCCTAGAAAAGGCAAAAAGCCGAAGGTGGGGGGGGGGGGGGGACAGAAGAAGAGTGAGAATCACGGTCGGAAGAACATGGGGAAATCGGTGCTAGGTGCCTGGGTGTGTGAGTTCACACGGAATGCTAACCCAGACCCCTGGCCAGCCACATTTGGGGTATCTATCAACTTGACTCTCCACTCTCCAGCTCACCTGGGTGGTGCTGCCCTGCCCTGCCCTGCTCATGTAAGACCTGGCTCCTCCAGGGATGGCTTTGCACCAGAGGGAGACGGGGCAAAGTCACTGAGCTTAAGGTAATTTCTCCAAGAGAGACTCTGGGAGAAGGAGACCAGCTGGGTTTCTGTGTGTTCATTTTTCTTCCTGTCTGCTTGTTTGGTGCAGGCCAGTCCATGTGCCGAGACATTCAGAAACTCTGTACTAGCTGAGACTCAGACCTTGTTCCGAAATAAGCAAAGGGACTTTGAGCTGGGATCACTCCCTGACAAGTAGCTAGCAAAGAAGTTTCCCGTAGCTCTCAGGCCCCATCCCCGCCCTCAGGCGGGTGGGCGTGGGGAGGGGGTGGGGGGGGAGGGGAGGGGCTCGTTCAGGCAGGCAGGCAGGCAGGCAGGCAGGCAGGCAGGCAGGCGCTGGTTCATTAGTCCCGCACCCCCCCACTCCCGGCCCCAGCTGCCCGCCCCACCCCCCACCCCCGGCCGCCATCCCTGCTGCGCCGCCTCTCGCTTCCCAAATCGCCTGGACTCACGCCCGGGAAGGGGGGGAGGGGAGATCAGGAAGATCCAGGCCTCAGGGCCTGGGTTCAATCACTTCATTCAAATGCAGAAACTCTCCAGTCAAGTCAGAGGTGGTGACTTTTCCTGGAGCTTCTCTTTAGGGAAAGTGTTTTTTTTCCCCTCTTTCCCCAATTTCCCTACCCTCAGGCTGCCCCTCGCAGACTGCATGGAGGGGGGTGGGGGAGGATGTGTGCACGAAACTCGCCTCGTGTCAGGCCAAAGGAGCCCCCGCCATTTCCCAACCCGGGAAACCCCGCAAAACTTCTGGAGCATGTTGGCCTTGGTGTGGGAATGGACATCTTCACTTGCCATCTTCCTTTGCACGAGGAGGAGATTTTCATCTCCTGCTGTCTGGGGGCCAGAAAGGAGGGCCAGAGTGTCCCTTTGGTGTGGGCCGGTCCTTAAGTCATTTTACCTCACAGGAATCACCCACACAGGGCATGGAGACACGTTTGGGGTCCGCCTCCTCCGAAACGTCCCGGGAAACCTCACGTGTGAAAAACTGAGCTGGGGAGGTCCCATCGTGGTGCAGAAGTGGAAATAAATGCAACTAGGAACCATGAGGTGGCAGGTTCCATGCTCAGCCTCGCTCACTGGGTTACGAATCCCACGTTGCCATGAGCTGTGGGTAGAGGAGAGTGAGAAGGAGAGGGAGGGAGGGGGAAGGGAGAGATCCTCCATTTATGGAACTGGTTTCCTTGTTTTGAGATGACGTCGCTTTGGTGAAACAGTTGTCAGATGGCCTCTCAAAAGGCGGTGATGTGGATGGGCTCCCCGAACCAGGCCCACAGAAACCAAAGGAACGAAGGGGTTAATCCTTGGAGCCAGAGTTCCCTCCTCTGAAACTGAAACCAAGCTCAAGCCCGGGAGTGCTGGTGTGTTGGAGCCAGAGACATTGTTACAGCTAAAAGCTACTTTGAAATAGTCTCCATTAGGTTATGGCTTGCCTTGGCCCACGAACTTATGACTAATGACTACTGTCGAGTCAGAGTTGTAGTGAACCTGGTGTTTTCTCTACCCTTGAAACACTCCCTAAGGATTGCGCCCCCCCCCCCACCCCGTGGATGAGCAATCTTCACTCCGGAGAGAAGGTCAAAATGCCATAACCCCAAAGACACTAGAAACATTCCATGGACCACCTGACTCCAGCCTTGATGACTTTGAAATGGTCTATCCTAATCTCCTATCCAGGGAGAATGCAAGCACCCTGATGCTTCTAGACAGCTCCGCCACCCCCATGCCCACCATTAAGCTAAACCTATAGAACCCCTTGCTATCCCCTCTCAAGGGAGGACACAGTTTTGAGGTCCTTAGCCTGCTGTGGCCTCCTTAGCCTGGCAAAGCAATAAAGCTGTTCTTTATGCTTCACCCAAAACTCTGTCTCTGAGACTTAATTGGAGCTGGAGTACCAAGGCCGGTTTGGGCTGCCAAACTTTCCTGGAACTTTCAAACTGTTACATATGAAGAACGGAGCCGGTGACTCTGTGTGTGTGTGCGTGTACGTGTGAGAGAGACACAGAGAGACAGACAGAGACAGTGAGTGAGACAGAGAGAGACAGAGGGAAGAGAGAGGGAGAGGGGAAAGTCCCTTCAGTCTTTTGTTTTCTCGGTTTGTTTGTTTGTTTGTTTGTTTTGTCTTTTTGCCATTTCTTGGGCCGCTCCCATGGCATATGGAGGTTCCCAGGCTAGGGGTCGAATCGGAGCCATAGCTGCCAGCCTACGCCAGAGCCACAGCAACGTGGGATCTGAGCCGTGTCTGCGACCGACACCACAGCTCACGGCAACGCTGGATCCTTAACCCACTGAGTGAGGGCAGGGATCGAACCCACAACCTCACGGTTCCTAGTCGGATTCGCTCACCACGGAGCCATGACGGGAACGCCCCTTCAGTCTTTTGAAAGGCCCCTCTGAGAATGCCGTCAGGTGTTGGGGCCAACTTTCCGAGGGGCTCTTAGAGAAATGAACACAGGGTGATGGTTTCACTCTCAGAGACCATTTCTCTGATGTGTTCATCGAGGGACTCCACGGGCTTCCGTTTTCAGGGCCTCGGGACAAGCGATACGTGTTCTCATCCGCAAGGATGCCAGGTCCAAAGGGTGGGAGAAAATGGGAAACGCTGATGAAGAGAGTTGTAGCCAGAGATGGAAGGCAACTGGAAAAACTTCAGGATCCAGTCCAGTTTTCCAGCCACTGAGTTTCTGATTTCTGGAAGGATTTGGGTAGGGAGGAAAAGGTCAAGGATTCTCCATCCCTCTGACAGAGGTATAAGTTACAAAGTAGATGTACAACTTTTGAGAAAAAAACGAACAAACAAAGAAACAACCAAACAAACAATTTTTGTCCCTTTGTCTTTATCAGGAAAAGTGAAAGATGGAGAGAGGGAGGGAGGGAGGGAGGGAGGGAGGGTGGGTTGGATGGATGGATGGATGGATGGATTTGGGGGGCGGGGAGAAGATTCTTAGATCCTAATGACCCAATGCTTTCTCTAGTCCTGGGCCTTTAGGTGATATATCTATATCTATATATCTATATCTATCTGTATACACACACACACACACACACACACACACACACACACACACACACGTAGTTATTTTCTGTTTCTAGGGCTGCACCCATGGCACATGGAGGTTCCCAGGCTAGGGGTCCAATCGGAGCCGTAGCCACCGGCCTACACCAGAGCCAGCACAACGCGGGATCCGAGCCCTGTCTGCGACCTACACCAGAGCTCACGGCAACACCCGATCCTGAACCCAACGAGCGAGGCCAGGGATCGAACCCGCACCCTCAGGCCTCCTAGTCGGATTCGTCCAGCCATGACGGGAACTCCTACATATGTATATAGTATGCATATAGTATATCTTTTTTTAATGCCCACGCCCCAGCCCTATGGAAGTTCCCAGACTCACGGTCGAATCAGAGCTGTAGCTGCGGGCCTACCCCACAGCCACAGCAACGCGGGATCCTTAACCCACCAAGCGAGGCCAGGGGAGGGATCGAACCCACATCCTCACGGATCCTAGTCGGGTTCATTACCGCTGAGCCCTGATGGGAACTGCAGGGGACATCTTTTTTTTTTTTTTTTTTTTTTTTTTTAAGATGTAAGTTTGTTGTGGTTGTTGTGGTTGTTGGTTGTTGTTGTTGCTTTAGCTCGGCATACAGTGGGCTTGCTTACAATGTTGTGTTCGTTTCAGGTGTACAGTCAAGGGGATTCAGTGATCCATCTACATCCATCTATCCCTCCGTTCTTTTTCAGCGTCTTTTCCCCTCTAGGTGATTCCAGAATATTGGGCCATTCCTTCCTTGTGGGTGGGAACACCAGCGTGAAAAAAAACCATCACGGGGGAGTTCCTGTCGTGGCACCATGGAAGCGCATCCGACGAGGAACCTTTGCAGGGAAGGGTGTGGGTTCGATCCCTGGCCTCGCTCAGGGGGGCGGTAAGGATCCGGCAGGCAGTGCCGTGAGCTGTGGTGTCGGTCGCAGACGCGGCTCGGATCCCACATGGCTGTGCCTGTGGCGTAGGCCAGCAGCCGTAGCTCCGATTCAACCCCTCGCTTGGGAACTTCCATATGCCACGAGGGCAGCCCTAAAAAGCAGAGGGGGGAAAAGAAATCATGAGGGCGGGGGAGAGGGATCCATGAGGAGGATGGGATGAACATATACACACACAAAAGAGTCTCTATCCAATAGACGACGAACAGGGACCCCTACGCCACCTTCTGGAATCCAAACGCCAAAACCACAAAGCAGAGTTCCCGCCATGGCGCAGTGGAAATGAGTCCGACCAGGAACCATGAGGTTGCAGGTTCGATGCCTGTCCACCTCGCTCAGTGGGTAAAGGATCCGGTGTTGCCGTGAGCTGTGGTGTTGGTCCCAGACGCGGCTCGGACCTGGCATTCCTGTTTCTGTGGTGTAGGAGGTCAGCAGCTAAAGCCTCCGATTCGATCCGTCATCTGGGAACCTCCATATGCCGTGGGTGTGGCCCTCAACACACACACACACACACACACACACGCACGCACGCACGCACGCACACACGCACACGCACACGCACACGCACACACACACACACTCTGGAACCCCCTAAATGGGAGAAAACCGGACACAGTAGTTTTTTAGGGGTCCAGTCTCTGTGACAGGTGAGGATATCAGGCTTGCATCGAGGGAGGGAAGGCTTCACCCCACGCAGAAAACACACCCACCTACCCACCGACCGACCTTCCTTCCTTCTTTCCTTCCTTCCTTCCTTCCTTCCTTCATGAGAGAACAGTTGGATGACCCATCCTAAGTGTCGGTTGAATGAAGTCTAGTTACCAGGGTTCAGAGTGGGGGAGGGAGAGGGGTAGGAAGTCTGAAGCCTCTGGCGACTCTCCGAAATGTTCTCCCCCCAGGGTGACAGAGCCAGCAGGTCAGGCACTGCCTTCTCTAGAAACCTTCCTGCCCATGTCCAAGGGGGTGTGGGGGGTTGGGGGTGTGGGGCAGGGAGTGGGCCAGGGAGCCTGGAGAAACCCAGACCACCAAGCGGCCATTCTCCCATCGCCCCGACTGTTTGTTGAATGAACATAATGGACGTGATCCAAGTCTGCCACGCCGCCGCCGCCGCCGCCGCCGCCGCCACCACCACTTTCTCCATCATCTCCCCCACCCCCTTGCCTGCAGCCATCTTTGAAAAGGCTGCTGTTGTGGCTGCCTTTGCATGAAAGTGAGTGAGGACCCCTCCCTAATACGGAGTGTTTCAGTCCCTGGTGTCTCTGACAGCTCGCTCATGTATTGGTTGTGAACCATCTTGCCTTGAGGATTTGGAGGATTCGTGAACATTGCAGGAGCCATGGGAGCAGTGAAGTCCTTATCGCCAACCCGACACCCCCCCCCCCCAAATTTCGTGGCAGGGAGCACACTTTTCTTTCACCCAAGAGATTTATTTCCTGCTTTCTGAAGAGAGAAGGAAAGGAGGGTCAGAATGGTCCTCTGGTGTCTGGTGTCCTGTCCCTTTCATTGCACACACTCCTAGTGCCACTGCGGGAGGCACGTTCGGGGCGCGGGGTGGGGTGGGGGTGGGGGACCTGCTGCACGCACCCGCCCCTCACTTTCAAATGCGAAACTCAAGGAGGATGTGAATGTCCTCCATGCCACCGATCAGGTGAACGGGATGGCTTTCTAGGGAAATCCTGGTGTTTCCTTTCACTGCCATGACGAACACCCAGAAACAACCCTGTAAGTTCATACAACTTTGTCAGTCAACTGTATTCCAATAAAATGAAAAAGCAAGACACAGACACACCCACACGCACACACACACACACGCGCGCGCACACACGCACCCCAACCCAGAACCAAACACCCTCTCCTGAAATGGGGGGGCGGGCCCACCGGAGAATGAGCAAGAGAATTCCAGAGTCGGTAGGAAAGTGTCATCTGCAGCGGTGTGAAAAACCCCAAGCTCTTTTCTTCCTGTCAAGGTGAATAAACTTTGTTAATGGGAGTGGGTGCCCTCAGTGTGCCCTCCGAGAGGAAAGGCAGGGAGCATTTTCTCCCTGAAGAGCTTAGTGCTGTCATAGCACTGACGGACAGGATGAACGATCGGTGAGAGGTGGCAGCAGCAGTGGTGGCCGCCTGCACTGCCTGGGCGGATTGGAAACATAGACGAGCCACCAAGACTGCGTGTGACACCCCCGTGGGCCACCCCCCCCCCCCCCCGTCTGTACAGTGACAAGAGTCCTTTGGGGGAAAAGGGAGGGTGGGTGCTCTTCCAGTGTGTCTGTCTGCATTCACCAGGTGTGGGAGAGAAGACAGATGTTTGTTTCCACTATCGTTCGGAGGACTTGCCCAAGAGTACCACGTCCCCCCAAAGATAGCACCGGAAGAGAGATGCACGAGGTTTCTGAATGCATGCCGTGGGTGCTCCAGGCTGCCTCCAGGCCGCCCCCTCGCCCTCGCCCTCCCCCTCCCCCTTGCCAGAGGCAGACGTTCCTTGAAACAGCTGGCTTTGAACTTGGGCTTCTAGAGGAAGGTTTTTCTCCTGCTTTCAAGACGGGAAGAAGAGGGTGTCCGTCTCACATCCGTCCTTTCCAGAGGGCCCTGGATTCCAGATCCTCCACATGCCAGCGCCAAAGCCGAAGCGGTCGGTCTGGGGGTGCCCCATTCGGGTTCCCTCCCCACACACCTGCACGCGCGCGCGCACACACACACACACACACACACGCACGCACCGGGAACAGTGTGATCTCCCACGCCCCCGAAAAGCTTCAGAATGGCCTCAGTCCGAGGCAGTAGACCTATGTATGTCCTCACACCTGTTCAAATAATGTCTGCCCTCAGCCCCACCATCCCCTGCCTCTTTTAAGGACAAAGGCACTGTAGGTTTCCCTGGGGAAGGGAGACTCCATGGCATGTAAATCACAGTCTTAAGGAAAAGGATAATAGCATATGCCGGGGGGGGGGGGGGGGGGGGGAGAAAGAAGGGGGGGGAGGGGGGGGACCCGCGGTGGTGTGCTTGTGAGGGAGAGAGACAGAGACAGACAGGGAGGGACGGAGGATAGGCAGACAGTGAGAGGCAGAATCAGAGGGAGAAAGAGGAGGAGGGGAGAGAGACAGAGAAAGTGAAACAGAGCTAGGTATAGAGGACGCTGTGGCTGGGTCGGATTCTGCGTGTTCTCAGTGAAGTCGTCCTAAGGCCTCTGGAGGTCCAGATCACTGCTTGGGGCCGGAAGTCTGTCTGCCCTTCCCTACCCATCTGAAGAGCTGTGGTTTGGGCTTTCCAGCCGGGAACCCCTCTTTCTGCCTCTTTGTCCAACACACAAGGTTCGTGGGACCCAGAAATCCCATTCTGAGAGCACCCTAGGAACAGTCCTTTCCATACGGCGCAGGAGGCCCCTGTGCCAAGAGATCCAAAGTCTGGAGCCTCTGTTCTCCCCCCCCC
>NC_139390.1:58130000-58147500 GCF_054392235.1 Sus scrofa | reverse complement strand
TGGGGACCCGAGGGGACTCACCGCTGGGAGAGGAAAACGACACCACCGCTCGGCCTCGGGCATCTGACAGGCAACCCGGAGTACTCCAGGGGCACCACAGAGGACCAGGGGAGGCACGCTCACGCACCCGCAGGGATGCGAAGCATGGCAGCGAGGGAGGCCTCCCCCCACTTTGGGGAGGGACCGCTCGCAAGGCACACGCCAAGGAGGCAAAGCGAGAATGCCTGCTGCGTCCCAAAGGACCCAGGCCCCCCCCCCCGACTGACACCCGAAGGCAGCAGGGCGGGAGACCAGAGGTCAGGCTGGAGGCCGCACCCCTGCCTTCCCCCACACCACCCGCAGGTGGGGGAGGAGCAGCGAGGGGCCCGCGACAGAATGAGAGGCGCGGCCCAACTCACCATGAGCGGCCGTCCCTCACCTGGCGCGGCTTAAGCCCAAGCCCAGGAGAGCGCCACATCACCACATCGATCAGTCCTGGCAGAGCCAGGGAAGAGCCCAGAAGAGGGGAGGGAGGGAGGGAGGGAGGGAGGGCCAGCAAAGACAATCACCACGGGGGCCTGCTTCAGCTTCACCGGCCCCCCCTCCTCCTCCTCCTCCTCCTCCTCCCCTTCCTCTCTCAGGGGAGAGACAGCGGCTGACAACCCCGGGAGGGAGAATGCCTGACACGTGGCACGGAGCCAACAGGGTGGGGTTGTTCCAGCCGAGCCGCCGGGTGCCCGCAGCAGGGAGGCACACAGGGTAGAAGACCCCACAGGGCCACGCGCCCTGCCGCCCTCGGGTCAGCCAAAGACCGGAGGGGACACCGCAGCATGGGCCAGCTGGATGCACAAGCGAGAGCCGGCGCACAGGCCCAGGCGAGCGGCCCCCACGCGGGGTGCAAAGGGCAGGGTCAGGCCTTGGACAGCAGCCGAAAGCCCAAAGCCCCCCACGTGCATCCAGAGGCCCAAGGTCTCCAGCGACAGGCGCTGAAGAGGATCGTGTCAGCATCTACCTGGTGACAGAAAAGGCCTATTTCGGCCGCGAAAAATGTCCATGCCCAGCAGCGGGGCCCACCCACAGGACGTGGGGGTATCCCCGGAACCCCCATCCGGACACTTGTCCCCCAGCCCTGCCCTAGAGTCGCCAGACCCAGCGCTCTCAGGGCCATCTGGTCGACCCGGGGAGCGTGACCGCAAGGAAGGGACAGGGACAGGAAGGAGGTGGAGCCGGCCGGCCAGCCGGGGAAGCCCTTCCCGGCTTGCCCACGCGGGCAGGTATCGGTCTGTCCGGAGCTCCAGACGGGGACTTGGCTCCCCCAAAATCCAGGACACACCATCCAGCTCAGGCCGGTCCCCACCTCCCGACAGATCGACCGACCGACAGGGAAACACTCCGAGGGCGGGGGGGCGGGGGGGGGGGGAATGAGAGCGTGGGAAACGAAGTCTTGTCCAACGACCGGGACCCTACATGGGCACGCCTCAGGCCCAGGTGCACCCTTCCCGGCCACACCCGGGAGCAGGGGGCCGGCGGGGTACCATCCACCATCTCCGGATCCATCAGGACTTGGAAAAAAAATGTTTCCACGGAGGCGCCTCCGACGAACGGACCCCGCGAAGGAAGGCGCCGGGGCCCGAGCCACCCTTTCCGCTCCACCCCTCACGGCTTGTGCCGGTCTAGACCTCGTCAGTACGACTCCGCACGGGCCGGCGGTAGCCATCAGTCGGGGGGCAGGGGGGGAGGGACCCATGCCGGCATGACGACCGGGAAACAAGCGTGCCGGCCACCGAGCCTGTCGCGCCCTCCAACGCCCTCACAGCGCACAGCCCGGGCCGCTCCTCACTTCGGGGATGAGAGGCTGGAGGGACGGCGGGCGGGAGTCATTCACGCTCCAAAGGGCGACCCGGGACAAGGCCAGGCCACCCGAGCACAGGCAGTCCCGGGCGCCGCACACCCTCTCCCCTCGCTAGGGAGGCGGCCCGGCCCAGGCCTGGTCGGTCCCCGGGGCCGGAGCGGCAAGAGCGGATGCTGGTCGACCCGGCCAGGCGGCCCCAGAACCTGCCTGGGGAGCGCGGTGACAGTCACTCCCTCACAGGCCTGCACGCCCAATCTCCGGTGAGAGAGGGACACTCCCAGGCCTCTGAGCCACCGGAGCTGTCGCCGCCAGTGTCGCCAGCCTCCCGGAACTCTGACTCAGGCCGGATGGCTGAGTCACATCCCTCGCGAAGGTCCCCAAAGCTGCAGAGGGAAGGGACGATATAAAAGCGGACACTAGATGGCACGCGACAACCGCCACCAACGTCACCAGGACAGATCCGGAAGGCCGGCCGGCCGGCGGCGACACAACGACACAGCGCCGGCCACCCAAATGCCCGAGCTCTTCCCGGGGCCGAGGCGCCAGGCGTCCTGCACGACCGCGAGGCTTCCACTACGGAGCTGCCTCCTGGCAAGGCACTGCGTGGCGTGATGGCAGCAGATGGAAAGAGGGGGGCGGCGGCGGCGGCGGCGGCGGCGGCGGGGAAGGAGCTGGGAAGAGGTTCTCGCTGTTGCCTAGAAGGAGCCGCGCTCGCTCCCCCAAGCATGTCCCTTCCTGGGCTTGGGAATTCCAGAGAGAAGCCGGCGCGGTGAGGGTGGCACTAGCGAGAGAGATCTCAGGTTCCCCTCCACCTTCTCTTCTCTCCCCCACCCCCACCCCACCTCCCTGCACGGAGCTGGAGGAGGGAGGGAGAGAGGGAGGGCGGGAGGGTAGGCGGGGACTGGCAAAAACGAAACCCGGCAAGCTCTCGGAGAACGACAACGCAGGAGTCGGTATACCTGCCACCCTTACCGACGGAGACGGTCTGTCAAAAGCAGACAAGCAAAGCCCAGAAGCTTAGGAAGGGAGAGAAGGATACAGTCGATCCTAGGAAAGTGGAAATGAAAATCTCTCTCTGCATAGACTGAGACAAAGTCCAAAGAGAACAAATGGCTGCCTGGGGCAAATGCTCTGGTGGTCAGGTCATAGAAACATGGATTTCAGCATGACTGACCAACCACAACGGAGGGAAAGTACAACGCAACACTATGAGTGTGTGTGTATGTGTGGGGGGGTGAACTGAAATCTCATCCAAAACAAAACAAAACAAAACAAAAAAAGGAAAACAACCCCCCCCCCAAAAAAAACCCAAAAAACAACAACAGATGAAGAAGAAGAAGGAAGCCCACGACCAACAGGGTCAAGGCTCCTGCTTTCTCACCGCGGTGGCTCTGGTTGCCCCTGTGTGGTGCAGGTTCCATCTCTGGCTCAGGAAAAACTTCCACTTGCTGCCCGTGTGTGTGGCCAAAAAGTAAAACATAAAGCTGAAACAGGAGGGAGAGGGGGTGGAGAAAACCCGAAACAAACAATAAACTTTGCAAGTCTCAGGATTGCCATCCTGGGGTAGTGGAAACAAATCCGACCAGGAACCATGAGGTTGCAGGTTTGATCCCTGGCTCACTTGTTGGGTTAAGGATCTGGCATTGCCGTGAGCTGTGGTGTCTGTCACAGACGCGGCTCGGATCCCGCGTGGCTGTGCCTGTGGTGTAGGCCGGCAGGTAAGGCTCCGAACTGACCCCTAGCCTGGGAACCTCCATGTGCTGCGGGTGTGGCTCCCCCCCAAAAAAAAACCAGAAAGAGAGAGAGAGAGAGAGAGAGAGAGAAGGAAAGAAAGAAAGAAAGAAAGAAAAGAGAAAGAAAGAGAGAGAGAGAGAGAGAGAGAGAGAAAGAAAGAGAAAGAAAGAAAGGAAGGAAAGAGAAAGATAGAGAGAGAGAGAGAGAGAGAGAAAGAAAGAAAGAAAGAAAGAAAGAAAGAAAGAAAGAAAGAAAGAAAGAAAGAAAAAGAAAGGAGAAAGAAAGGAAGGAAAGAGAAAGAAAGAAAGAAAAGAAAAAGAAAGAGAGAGAGAGAAAAGAAAGAAAGGAAGAAAGGAAGGAAGGAAAGAAAAAGAAGGAAAAAGAAATCCATCTCGGAGTTCCCGCTGTGCCTAGGTCACAGCTGAGCCTCAAGTTCGATCCCTGGCACAGGAAAGGCAGTGCAGCAGGAAAAAAAAAAAAAAAAAAAGAACAACTCCATCTTGCTGGTTGGGCAGGGGAGATGCAATTGCCGGATGACATTCCACAACTCTGCCAAACTGGCAAAACCACGACGCACTTAGTACAGGAGTCATTGAAGACATGGATGTGAAAGCATCTTCTTGCTATCGATTCATTTCCCACAATCCCAGGAAGAGCCATTGGAACAGGGCTCCCATTCTTGGCACGATATCTTTTCTATGTGTGGGTGGACGCATCTTTTCTCATGGTTGTTTTCCTTTTGACCAAATTTAACTTCAGCCTCCACCATGTCATCTTTTGGGCTCTCAAGCCTGCCATGAGAATATGGTCACCAAAGTCCTCGCCCAGAGGCACCTTTGCCCACCACCAGTGCCGCCGTCTCCCCCCACCTCCTCCTCCTCCTCCTCCTCCTCCTCCTCCTCCTCCTCCTCCTCCTCCTCCTCCTCCTCCTCCTCCTCCTCCTCCTCCAACCCCCGCCAAGCACCCCCCCCCCCCACCCCGCTTTGTATTGTTCAGCTGTCTTGCACTGGTCTCTCACACGGTGGCGGTGTGGTCCTATGCATGATTCCCAACCACATTCAAGTGGACTTCCGGGATCATCATTTTCTGTTTCCTAACTGCACTTTCGTCGTTCTTAGGAGGTTTGCTTCCCTTCCCCCCCCACCCCCCCCCCACCCCGCGCGCGCGCACGCTTGGTGTTGAATCGGAGCTGCATCTGCTAGCCTGAGCCACAGCCACAGCAACGGCGGGATCCGAGCCACATCTGAGACCTTATGCCACAGCTCGCGGAAAAATGCCAGATCCTTAAACCCCTGAGCGAGGTCAGGGATCAAACCTGCCACCTCGTGATTCCTAGTCCGATTCGTTTCCGCCGCGCCATGACAGGAATTCCTTCCTGTGTTCTTTTGGGTCATGGTTGTTTCCAGCTCCACAGAATTCCTCCCCGTGCTCATGTGACATCTGGGATGTGGCGGGTTGGGGGGGGGGGGGCAAGGTTTCGTTCCCCTACAGTCATGCCTTGAAAAAAGTCGTGTACAACGTTTCACATTCCAGATCCAGAAGCTGAATCCGCAGCCGGTTCCATCTCATGAAACCGATCTCCCAGCCCAGGAAAACCAAAGGTCGTGGTTGGAGCCCGTGATAAACCCCAGGTCTGAGTCCCGAGCACTGCTGCTCAGGGAAGATTTCGAGGTGTCAGGGTCCAAGGATCCTCCTGGGCACTTGGAAATGTCTCCGATGTGTGCAGGCAGGCATGAGGATGAGAAGGGGCTAAAGAGGGGCAGAGGGTGGTGATCTCTTGTCGGTGGATGTCAAGGGTTGGCGCTTCCTTTTGTGGATCTCCCGGAAAAGTCAAATGTGGGAGAAAAACTGGACCCGTGAGTTCGAGGAGAGGGATGGCCAGAGAAAACCAGAAGAATTCCATCTGCCGACCATTGGGTAGGTAGGAGGGCAAAAACCGAAACCTCGAGCATGACATGAACAGAACCACATGCTTCTAGCCACCCATAAACCCCGTAAGATAAGATCGTTTCTGCTGAGATACCCTCTCCCTCCCCCCACCCACCCAGGGCGAAGGATCCCTGGGTGGTGGCAGAGGGGCGGCAGCAGTCAGTGGCAGTGGCGGCGGGCATGGAACTTCCACAGGCCCTGGGGACACACCCCCCGCCCCCAGAAACCCCTAGAAGCTTGGAATTCTGATGTCTGTGGTGTGATGACCATAAACACTGGCTTTTGTGCCATGTCTGCTAGAAGATATGGTTTCCATGACAAATAAAGTGATTTTTAGCAAGTTTTTCTCCACTTGAGATGTATTGAAAATACGTCTTCATTCAGGGGGAGGTAGGTGTAGGTGACAGACGTGGCCGCTCAGCTCAGATCGGGTGATCTGGCAGGGCATAGCTCTGGCTGAGGTGCAGGCCAGCAGCTACAGCTCCGATTCTTCGACCCCTAGCCCAGGGAACTTCCATATCCCAAGGGTGCACTCCTAAAAAACAAAAAACAAAATGAACAACACACAAAGAGGGAGCATCTCATCGATGGCAGACCAAATTCCAATGTATATGTATACGTGTACATAGGTATGTACGTATGGATGTGTGTGTGTATGTGTATATTATCGAGAGAGAGAGAGAGAGAGAGAGAGAGAGAGAGAGAGAGAGAGAGGATTTTTTAGAGCCATAACTGTGGCATACGGAAGTTCCCAAACCAGGGTTCGAACCGGCATACATGGATACTAGTCGGGTTTGTTACCACTGAGCCACAACAGGAACTCCCCACATTCCAATATTTAATGAGAAAATACATTTTTGATGCTTTAGGCAACCCTGCAAACACCCTTATTTAAGTGACTGGACTTAACAAAAAGGAATCCCTAGCACCTAGTAACAGAACAAAGATAAAGAAACACAAGGCAGGAATTCCCGTTGTGGCTCGGTGGAAACGAACCCGACTAGCATTGACCCCTAACCTGGGAACCTACAAAATGGCACATGTGAAGCCCTAAAAGAAGACTACACACACACACACACACACACACACACACACACACACGGCACAGACAGATGCGAAAGGAAAAGAAAAGGAAGGAAAAAAGAAAAGGGAAGAAAGAGAGAAATGAACAGGCAGAGCAAGCCATTGTGAATGATCTCTAGGGACAGATATTTTTCTCCAAGCATAATTTTATTTTTCCCCAAGTGATACCAGACCTTCTCTCTCTCTCTCTCTCTCTCTCTCTCTCTCTCTCTCACACACACACACACACACACACTCTCCCTCCCTCTCTCTCTCTCTTTGAAAAAATTTATGTATTTAGTGGAGTTCCCATTGTGACTCAGCAGGTAGGAATCTGACTAGCATCCATGAGAGTGCTGGTTTGATCCCTGGCCTCGCTCAGTGGGTGAAAGATCTGGCATTGCCCTGAACTGTGGTGTAGGTTGCAGACACAGATCGGACCTGGTGTTGCTGTGTCTGTGGTGTAGGCCAGTGGCTCAAGCTCTGATTCCCTAGCCTGGGAACCTCCGTGTGCCGTGAGTGCCACCCGAAGAAAGCAAGGGTAAAAAAAAAAAAAAAAAAAGAAACATAAAAACCTGGATTGGGGAGATCCCATTGTGGCTCATTGGTAACAAAGCTGAGGAGCACCCACGAGGATGCAGATTCGATCCTGGGGTGGGGGGGTGGGGTGCTGGTGCTGGTGGTGCTGAGGTGTGTGCGTGTGGGGTGATAAATAGGTTACCTCTGGCTTCTGGGGGGTGAGAGTCAGCATGGTTTTCCTGCACCTGCTGCTCCTGGGCAATTATTTAGTTTTGGTTTCTTGTTCCTTTGTTTTTGTGGTCCTGCATTGTGGTGAGTACTGGTGTAAGTGGCAGGTTCCTATTTGATCCGACATTTCTTTGGCTCTGGTGTCGGTTGACAGCCATGGTCATGACTGGTGGTGGCTGTTAAGTCTCCAGGAGTTCCACGCAACATTCTGATTGTCTTTCTTCCTTGGGCTTTGGCTGCAGCCTCCCCCTACCCCCTACCCCCCCCCCCCCCCCGCATCATATGGAGGTTCCCGGGCTAGGGGCCGAATCAGACCTACAACTGCTGGGGCGTATGCCACAGTCACAAGCACCATCATATCCAAGCTGCGTCTGCAACCTACACCGCAGCGCAAGGTGATGCCACCAGATCCTAAACCCACTGTGGAAGGCCTGGGATCGAACCTGCAACCTCATGGTTCCTGGTTGGATTCCTTTCCACTATTCCACGACGGGAACTCCTGGGCTTTGGCTTTTGACAGGTGGAGGGACACAGCTTTCTGAAACGGTGGGGCCAGGGCAAGGCATAGAAACATAAGATGGATGTGAGCCTGCGCCTATTCTTTTCTCGTGTGCTGGGAAGATAAGGTGGCTCTTGCCAGCTGGGATTTCATTTCCCCACAAACGATCAGGCTCTTAAGGTATCAGGCAGGGAAGAGGGAGAGTCAGAGTTCCCATTGTGGCTCAGTGGTTAATGAATCTGACTAGGAACCATGAGGTTGCAGGTTCCATCCCTGGCCTTGCTCAGTGGGTTAAGGATCCAGCATTGCCGTGAGCTGTGGTGCAGGTTGCAGATGTGGCTCAGATCCCGCGTTGCTGTGGCTCTGGTGTAGGCCAGCGGCTACAGCTCCGATTGGACCCCTGGCAGGGGAACTTCCATATGCCGCAGGAGCGGCCCTAGAAAAGGCAAAAAGCCGAAGGTGGGGGGGGGGGGGGGACAGAAGAAGAGTGAGAATCACGGTCGGAAGAACATGGGGAAATCGGTGCTAGGTGCCTGGGTGTGTGAGTTCACACGGAATGCTAACCCAGACCCCTGGCCAGCCACATTTGGGGTATCTATCAACTTGACTCTCCACTCTCCAGCTCACCTGGGTGGTGCTGCCCTGCCCTGCCCTGCTCATGTAAGACCTGGCTCCTCCAGGGATGGCTTTGCACCAGAGGGAGACGGGGCAAAGTCACTGAGCTTAAGGTAATTTCTCCAAGAGAGACTCTGGGAGAAGGAGACCAGCTGGGTTTCTGTGTGTTCATTTTTCTTCCTGTCTGCTTGTTTGGTGCAGGCCAGTCCATGTGCCGAGACATTCAGAAACTCTGTACTAGCTGAGACTCAGACCTTGTTCCGAAATAAGCAAAGGGACTTTGAGCTGGGATCACTCCCTGACAAGTAGCTAGCAAAGAAGTTTCCCGTAGCTCTCAGGCCCCATCCCCGCCCTCAGGCGGGTGGGCGTGGGGAGGGGGTGGGGGGGGAGGGGAGGGGCTCGTTCAGGCAGGCAGGCAGGCAGGCAGGCAGGCAGGCAGGCAGGCGCTGGTTCATTAGTCCCGCACCCCCCCACTCCCGGCCCCAGCTGCCCGCCCCACCCCCCACCCCCGGCCGCCATCCCTGCTGCGCCGCCTCTCGCTTCCCAAATCGCCTGGACTCACGCCCGGGAAGGGGGGGAGGGGAGATCAGGAAGATCCAGGCCTCAGGGCCTGGGTTCAATCACTTCATTCAAATGCAGAAACTCTCCAGTCAAGTCAGAGGTGGTGACTTTTCCTGGAGCTTCTCTTTAGGGAAAGTGTTTTTTTTCCCCTCTTTCCCCAATTTCCCTACCCTCAGGCTGCCCCTCGCAGACTGCATGGAGGGGGGTGGGGGAGGATGTGTGCACGAAACTCGCCTCGTGTCAGGCCAAAGGAGCCCCCGCCATTTCCCAACCCGGGAAACCCCGCAAAACTTCTGGAGCATGTTGGCCTTGGTGTGGGAATGGACATCTTCACTTGCCATCTTCCTTTGCACGAGGAGGAGATTTTCATCTCCTGCTGTCTGGGGGCCAGAAAGGAGGGCCAGAGTGTCCCTTTGGTGTGGGCCGGTCCTTAAGTCATTTTACCTCACAGGAATCACCCACACAGGGCATGGAGACACGTTTGGGGTCCGCCTCCTCCGAAACGTCCCGGGAAACCTCACGTGTGAAAAACTGAGCTGGGGAGGTCCCATCGTGGTGCAGAAGTGGAAATAAATGCAACTAGGAACCATGAGGTGGCAGGTTCCATGCTCAGCCTCGCTCACTGGGTTACGAATCCCACGTTGCCATGAGCTGTGGGTAGAGGAGAGTGAGAAGGAGAGGGAGGGAGGGGGAAGGGAGAGATCCTCCATTTATGGAACTGGTTTCCTTGTTTTGAGATGACGTCGCTTTGGTGAAACAGTTGTCAGATGGCCTCTCAAAAGGCGGTGATGTGGATGGGCTCCCCGAACCAGGCCCACAGAAACCAAAGGAACGAAGGGGTTAATCCTTGGAGCCAGAGTTCCCTCCTCTGAAACTGAAACCAAGCTCAAGCCCGGGAGTGCTGGTGTGTTGGAGCCAGAGACATTGTTACAGCTAAAAGCTACTTTGAAATAGTCTCCATTAGGTTATGGCTTGCCTTGGCCCACGAACTTATGACTAATGACTACTGTCGAGTCAGAGTTGTAGTGAACCTGGTGTTTTCTCTACCCTTGAAACACTCCCTAAGGATTGCGCCCCCCCCCCCACCCCGTGGATGAGCAATCTTCACTCCGGAGAGAAGGTCAAAATGCCATAACCCCAAAGACACTAGAAACATTCCATGGACCACCTGACTCCAGCCTTGATGACTTTGAAATGGTCTATCCTAATCTCCTATCCAGGGAGAATGCAAGCACCCTGATGCTTCTAGACAGCTCCGCCACCCCCATGCCCACCATTAAGCTAAACCTATAGAACCCCTTGCTATCCCCTCTCAAGGGAGGACACAGTTTTGAGGTCCTTAGCCTGCTGTGGCCTCCTTAGCCTGGCAAAGCAATAAAGCTGTTCTTTATGCTTCACCCAAAACTCTGTCTCTGAGACTTAATTGGAGCTGGAGTACCAAGGCCGGTTTGGGCTGCCAAACTTTCCTGGAACTTTCAAACTGTTACATATGAAGAACGGAGCCGGTGACTCTGTGTGTGTGTGCGTGTACGTGTGAGAGAGACACAGAGAGACAGACAGAGACAGTGAGTGAGACAGAGAGAGACAGAGGGAAGAGAGAGGGAGAGGGGAAAGTCCCTTCAGTCTTTTGTTTTCTCGGTTTGTTTGTTTGTTTGTTTGTTTTGTCTTTTTGCCATTTCTTGGGCCGCTCCCATGGCATATGGAGGTTCCCAGGCTAGGGGTCGAATCGGAGCCATAGCTGCCAGCCTACGCCAGAGCCACAGCAACGTGGGATCTGAGCCGTGTCTGCGACCGACACCACAGCTCACGGCAACGCTGGATCCTTAACCCACTGAGTGAGGGCAGGGATCGAACCCACAACCTCACGGTTCCTAGTCGGATTCGCTCACCACGGAGCCATGACGGGAACGCCCCTTCAGTCTTTTGAAAGGCCCCTCTGAGAATGCCGTCAGGTGTTGGGGCCAACTTTCCGAGGGGCTCTTAGAGAAATGAACACAGGGTGATGGTTTCACTCTCAGAGACCATTTCTCTGATGTGTTCATCGAGGGACTCCACGGGCTTCCGTTTTCAGGGCCTCGGGACAAGCGATACGTGTTCTCATCCGCAAGGATGCCAGGTCCAAAGGGTGGGAGAAAATGGGAAACGCTGATGAAGAGAGTTGTAGCCAGAGATGGAAGGCAACTGGAAAAACTTCAGGATCCAGTCCAGTTTTCCAGCCACTGAGTTTCTGATTTCTGGAAGGATTTGGGTAGGGAGGAAAAGGTCAAGGATTCTCCATCCCTCTGACAGAGGTATAAGTTACAAAGTAGATGTACAACTTTTGAGAAAAAAACGAACAAACAAAGAAACAACCAAACAAACAATTTTTGTCCCTTTGTCTTTATCAGGAAAAGTGAAAGATGGAGAGAGGGAGGGAGGGAGGGAGGGAGGGAGGGTGGGTTGGATGGATGGATGGATGGATGGATTTGGGGGGCGGGGAGAAGATTCTTAGATCCTAATGACCCAATGCTTTCTCTAGTCCTGGGCCTTTAGGTGATATATCTATATCTATATATCTATATCTATCTGTATACACACACACACACACACACACACACACACACACACACACACACGTAGTTATTTTCTGTTTCTAGGGCTGCACCCATGGCACATGGAGGTTCCCAGGCTAGGGGTCCAATCGGAGCCGTAGCCACCGGCCTACACCAGAGCCAGCACAACGCGGGATCCGAGCCCTGTCTGCGACCTACACCAGAGCTCACGGCAACACCCGATCCTGAACCCAACGAGCGAGGCCAGGGATCGAACCCGCACCCTCAGGCCTCCTAGTCGGATTCGTCCAGCCATGACGGGAACTCCTACATATGTATATAGTATGCATATAGTATATCTTTTTTTAATGCCCACGCCCCAGCCCTATGGAAGTTCCCAGACTCACGGTCGAATCAGAGCTGTAGCTGCGGGCCTACCCCACAGCCACAGCAACGCGGGATCCTTAACCCACCAAGCGAGGCCAGGGGAGGGATCGAACCCACATCCTCACGGATCCTAGTCGGGTTCATTACCGCTGAGCCCTGATGGGAACTGCAGGGGACATCTTTTTTTTTTTTTTTTTTTTTTTTTTTAAGATGTAAGTTTGTTGTGGTTGTTGTGGTTGTTGGTTGTTGTTGTTGCTTTAGCTCGGCATACAGTGGGCTTGCTTACAATGTTGTGTTCGTTTCAGGTGTACAGTCAAGGGGATTCAGTGATCCATCTACATCCATCTATCCCTCCGTTCTTTTTCAGCGTCTTTTCCCCTCTAGGTGATTCCAGAATATTGGGCCATTCCTTCCTTGTGGGTGGGAACACCAGCGTGAAAAAAAACCATCACGGGGGAGTTCCTGTCGTGGCACCATGGAAGCGCATCCGACGAGGAACCTTTGCAGGGAAGGGTGTGGGTTCGATCCCTGGCCTCGCTCAGGGGGGCGGTAAGGATCCGGCAGGCAGTGCCGTGAGCTGTGGTGTCGGTCGCAGACGCGGCTCGGATCCCACATGGCTGTGCCTGTGGCGTAGGCCAGCAGCCGTAGCTCCGATTCAACCCCTCGCTTGGGAACTTCCATATGCCACGAGGGCAGCCCTAAAAAGCAGAGGGGGGAAAAGAAATCATGAGGGCGGGGGAGAGGGATCCATGAGGAGGATGGGATGAACATATACACACACAAAAGAGTCTCTATCCAATAGACGACGAACAGGGACCCCTACGCCACCTTCTGGAATCCAAACGCCAAAACCACAAAGCAGAGTTCCCGCCATGGCGCAGTGGAAATGAGTCCGACCAGGAACCATGAGGTTGCAGGTTCGATGCCTGTCCACCTCGCTCAGTGGGTAAAGGATCCGGTGTTGCCGTGAGCTGTGGTGTTGGTCCCAGACGCGGCTCGGACCTGGCATTCCTGTTTCTGTGGTGTAGGAGGTCAGCAGCTAAAGCCTCCGATTCGATCCGTCATCTGGGAACCTCCATATGCCGTGGGTGTGGCCCTCAACACACACACACACACACACACACACGCACGCACGCACGCACGCACACACGCACACGCACACGCACACGCACACACACACACACTCTGGAACCCCCTAAATGGGAGAAAACCGGACACAGTAGTTTTTTAGGGGTCCAGTCTCTGTGACAGGTGAGGATATCAGGCTTGCATCGAGGGAGGGAAGGCTTCACCCCACGCAGAAAACACACCCACCTACCCACCGACCGACCTTCCTTCCTTCTTTCCTTCCTTCCTTCCTTCCTTCCTTCATGAGAGAACAGTTGGATGACCCATCCTAAGTGTCGGTTGAATGAAGTCTAGTTACCAGGGTTCAGAGTGGGGGAGGGAGAGGGGTAGGAAGTCTGAAGCCTCTGGCGACTCTCCGAAATGTTCTCCCCCCAGGGTGACAGAGCCAGCAGGTCAGGCACTGCCTTCTCTAGAAACCTTCCTGCCCATGTCCAAGGGGGTGTGGGGGGTTGGGGGTGTGGGGCAGGGAGTGGGCCAGGGAGCCTGGAGAAACCCAGACCACCAAGCGGCCATTCTCCCATCGCCCCGACTGTTTGTTGAATGAACATAATGGACGTGATCCAAGTCTGCCACGCCGCCGCCGCCGCCGCCGCCGCCGCCACCACCACTTTCTCCATCATCTCCCCCACCCCCTTGCCTGCAGCCATCTTTGAAAAGGCTGCTGTTGTGGCTGCCTTTGCATGAAAGTGAGTGAGGACCCCTCCCTAATACGGAGTGTTTCAGTCCCTGGTGTCTCTGACAGCTCGCTCATGTATTGGTTGTGAACCATCTTGCCTTGAGGATTTGGAGGATTCGTGAACATTGCAGGAGCCATGGGAGCAGTGAAGTCCTTATCGCCAACCCGACACCCCCCCCCCCCAAATTTCGTGGCAGGGAGCACACTTTTCTTTCACCCAAGAGATTTATTTCCTGCTTTCTGAAGAGAGAAGGAAAGGAGGGTCAGAATGGTCCTCTGGTGTCTGGTGTCCTGTCCCTTTCATTGCACACACTCCTAGTGCCACTGCGGGAGGCACGTTCGGGGCGCGGGGTGGGGTGGGGGTGGGGGACCTGCTGCACGCACCCGCCCCTCACTTTCAAATGCGAAACTCAAGGAGGATGTGAATGTCCTCCATGCCACCGATCAGGTGAACGGGATGGCTTTCTAGGGAAATCCTGGTGTTTCCTTTCACTGCCATGACGAACACCCAGAAACAACCCTGTAAGTTCATACAACTTTGTCAGTCAACTGTATTCCAATAAAATGAAAAAGCAAGACACAGACACACCCACACGCACACACACACACACGCGCGCGCACACACGCACCCCAACCCAGAACCAAACACCCTCTCCTGAAATGGGGGGGCGGGCCCACCGGAGAATGAGCAAGAGAATTCCAGAGTCGGTAGGAAAGTGTCATCTGCAGCGGTGTGAAAAACCCCAAGCTCTTTTCTTCCTGTCAAGGTGAATAAACTTTGTTAATGGGAGTGGGTGCCCTCAGTGTGCCCTCCGAGAGGAAAGGCAGGGAGCATTTTCTCCCTGAAGAGCTTAGTGCTGTCATAGCACTGACGGACAGGATGAACGATCGGTGAGAGGTGGCAGCAGCAGTGGTGGCCGCCTGCACTGCCTGGGCGGATTGGAAACATAGACGAGCCACCAAGACTGCGTGTGACACCCCCGTGGGCCACCCCCCCCCCCCCCCGTCTGTACAGTGACAAGAGTCCTTTGGGGGAAAAGGGAGGGTGGGTGCTCTTCCAGTGTGTCTGTCTGCATTCACCAGGTGTGGGAGAGAAGACAGATGTTTGTTTCCACTATCGTTCGGAGGACTTGCCCAAGAGTACCACGTCCCCCCAAAGATAGCACCGGAAGAGAGATGCACGAGGTTTCTGAATGCATGCCGTGGGTGCTCCAGGCTGCCTCCAGGCCGCCCCCTCGCCCTCGCCCTCCCCCTCCCCCTTGCCAGAGGCAGACGTTCCTTGAAACAGCTGGCTTTGAACTTGGGCTTCTAGAGGAAGGTTTTTCTCCTGCTTTCAAGACGGGAAGAAGAGGGTGTCCGTCTCACATCCGTCCTTTCCAGAGGGCCCTGGATTCCAGATCCTCCACATGCCAGCGCCAAAGCCGAAGCGGTCGGTCTGGGGGTGCCCCATTCGGGTTCCCTCCCCACACACCTGCACGCGCGCGCGCACACACACACACACACACACACGCACGCACCGGGAACAGTGTGATCTCCCACGCCCCCGAAAAGCTTCAGAATGGCCTCAGTCCGAGGCAGTAGACCTATGTATGTCCTCACACCTGTTCAAATAATGTCTGCCCTCAGCCCCACCATCCCCTGCCTCTTTTAAGGACAAAGGCACTGTAGGTTTCCCTGGGGAAGGGAGACTCCATGGCATGTAAATCACAGTCTTAAGGAAAAGGATAATAGCATATGCCGGGGGGGGGGGGGGGGGGGGGAGAAAGAAGGGGGGGGAGGGGGGGGACCCGCGGTGGTGTGCTTGTGAGGGAGAGAGACAGAGACAGACAGGGAGGGACGGAGGATAGGCAGACAGTGAGAGGCAGAATCAGAGGGAGAAAGAGGAGGAGGGGAGAGAGACAGAGAAAGTGAAACAGAGCTAGGTATAGAGGACGCTGTGGCTGGGTCGGATTCTGCGTGTTCTCAGTGAAGTCGTCCTAAGGCCTCTGGAGGTCCAGATCACTGCTTGGGGCCGGAAGTCTGTCTGCCCTTCCCTACCCATCTGAAGAGCTGTGGTTTGGGCTTTCCAGCCGGGAACCCCTCTTTCTGCCTCTTTGTCCAACACACAAGGTTCGTGGGACCCAGAAATCCCATTCTGAGAGCACCCTAGGAACAGTCCTTTCCATACGGCGCAGGAGGCCCCTGTGCCAAGAGATCCAAAGTCTGGAGCCTCTGTTCTCCCCCCCCCCCCCCCTTCCCTCCACGGACAAAATCTTGCCTTGTATTCCTTTTTTTCTCAGGGACTCTGAAGGACATGTATCATTGTACAACCATGGGGAAGATGCTTCCATTCCCTCTGGAATGATGGATGTGGTCGCATGTCTCAAGGAGGCTCCAATTCTTTGAGCAGGACTCCCGATGGTGCCATCCCATCGTCCCTCCCCTCCCCTCCCCTCCGGCTCGCTCGGTCACGGTTCCCCTCCTTTTTCCTCCCCTCCAGGTTATCTTCAGGTCTGCCGCCCACTTGTAACTCCTCCCCCACTTGGAAGTGGCCTCTTCCGGCCCCGAACTTGGTCGTCCCAGGCCCACCCCGGGAGCCATCTGGCGGACCTTTTCGGAGACTATAAAAAGCAGCCTACGGCAGGGGGCGTCGCAGGACCAACGAACGCATCGGGATGGATCGCTGTGTGGCGACATGGATTCTCCAGGCAGGGCAGGCATAAGGCCTGGACTCTTTCCTCCTGGAGCCCATTTCTTCATCCGTGGCCTTGAAGACGAACCACGCCGACCACGGACCGTGGACCTTGGCCTTCACCTTTCATTTCCGAACGGCAGCCAGGGCATCCATTGTCACCACCGCGGAAAAGGTGTCCACAAAAAGGACAGGTGAGCACCTCCATGGCATGCAGTGTCATCGCCACCCCCACCCCGGCTTTAAAGGGTCCTCTTTCAAGTAATCACGTTGCCACAGCTGGGACTTGGATCGGATCCCTGGCTCCGGAACCCCATATGACCTGGGGCCGGCCAATGCATCCCTCCATAGCGTCCTAAATCCGTACATCGTTGATTCAGGACTTTCCCTCGTGGCACAGAGGAAACGAATCTGACCAGGAACCATGAGGTTGCGGGCTCCATCCTTCGCCTCACGCAGGGGGTTGAGACGAGGCTCAGATCTGGCACGGCTGCGGCTCGGGCGTAGGCCAGCAGCCGTAACTCCAGTTCGACCCCTAGCCTGGGAAGCTCCATAGACCGTGGGTGCGGCCATCCGAAGACCAACAAGAACCTCCTCACCGTCCTAATACAGGGACAGCAACGTTGTCACGGCAAGGGCGGCGGGGCGGCGCGGGCCAAATAAAATGCTATGCACCCAAGTGTTTGATTTCAATAGAGAAGAAAGAAATCACTAGGCCAGAGGGGAAGCTCAGAAAACATCGAACACAAAACGACACACCCTGTCCGGGAGACTCAGGCCCCGGAGAGAGGCAGTCAACGCGGTGCAGACACGACCCCAGCGAGTGAGTTGGCAGAGACGGACGGGCGGCCCCGGCATCAAGACAACCCCAGGGATCCCATCGAGGGCCACACGCACCCGGGCCCGAGTCGGCCGGGAGAGCTGGTCGACCCCGCGGGCCCTCGGACCCGGGCCCGAGTCGGCCGGGACAGCTGGTCGACCCCGCGGGCCCTCGGACCCGGGCCCGAGTCGGCCGGGACAGCTGGTCGACCCCGCGGGCCCTCGGACCCGGGCCCGAGTCGGCCGGGACAGCTGGTCGACCCCGCGGGCCCTCGGACCCGGGCCCGAGTCGGCCGGGACAGCTGGTCGA